>NC_045434.1:63885860-63951433 GCF_002776525.5 Piliocolobus tephrosceles
AAAAAAAAAAAAAAAAAAAAAAAAAAAAAAAAAAAAAAAATCCACTGGGGTGTATGGGTGGGTCCAAGGAAGCTTCTGGTTCAACGATGAGAGTGGTTGAGTTTCTTAGGTTACAGCGTCTGACCTGTGGAGCGGGGTATGTATACACCCTAAGGCATAATTAGCTCAAGTGTTGTGGTAGTTAATTCTAGCAAAAACATCTTTAAAGCTTACGTTCCCACTTATGGATCTAATGAGGTTCTGTTGGGATTCAGGAATGAGAGCGTTAATCTTTGCAGCATTTTCTCGTCACTCAAAGGGCACACCCCCTCTCAAGGCGCCTACTGAATAGTCCACTCTCGCGAGAGTCAGAAAAGAGCCAGGCTTTTTATTAACCCCGCCCCCAGCCCTATTAGTTACCAAGCAACAATGCCACCAGGCTCCGCGGCGCTGGGAAACTCGGGTGCTTGTGATCTCTTTGGTTCCCACTTACACCAGCCTTCCCGAGCCCGCGTAGGCGATTGCGACCCGGCCCCGCCCCCTGGGCCCTGCAGGCTCCCGATTGGTGGATGATTCTCTCCAGGTGAGGACCTATGCGCGAGGGGGCGGGGCCAGACGAGCTCACATGATTTGCCGGCTACTGTAGCGACGGCCCCGGCCACAAGCTGTCGGCTCGGTTCGGTAGTGTTACAGGGGAGGCGCCGGGGCCAAGGCAGGGAGGGATCTTAAGAGAGATCGTAGGGTGAGCCACAGCTGCGCAGCGCCGGGTGGGGTCTAGCGGGGCGGGGTGCCGGGGCTGCGTGCCCCCGGATGAAGTGCGGGGCGAGGTACTGGTCGCCCGGCATGGCAGGGAGCGCGGACGTTCTGGGACCCGGAGCCACAGCCGGTGTTTGGGTTGGAGGATTTGTGTGGTCAGTGAAGGAATCGTGTAAGGCTCTTGAAGGCGCAGGACCTTCCGTCTTCACCAGCCCCCTGTTGTCTGAGTTGGGGGCATGAGCTCAGGACTTTCCCACTCCAGTTCGAATCAGGGCTTACTTACCCCTCTTCCCGAGGTGACCTTGGGGAAGTCATTTACCACCTCAGCTCTCCGGTGTTCTTTAGACTGAGTCCCGGGGGTAGCTAGGGAGAGGGTGCGGAGCAGGGCTTGAGAATGCACCGGAGGAGAAATGAGTGACGTGCTAGCTAGGGCTGTCTTGAGGTCCAGTTACTGTTTTTCCTTCAGGGAATATGTTCGAGATTTTCCCACGTCCCTCACTTTTTTCTTTTCTTTCTTTTTCATTTTTCTTTTTTTTTTTTTTTTGACGGAATCTCGCTCTGTCGCTAGGCTGGAGTGCAGTGGCGCGACCTTGGCTAACTGCAACTTCCGCCTCCCGGGTTCAAGCGATTCTTCTGCCTCAGCCTCCTGAGTAGCTGGGACTACAGGCGCGCACCACCACGCCCGGCTAATTTTTGTATTTTTAGTAGAAACGGGGTTTTACCATGTTGGCCAGGATGGTCTCTATCTCTTGACCTCGTGATCCGCCCGCCTCAGCCTCCCAAAGTATTGGGATTACAGGAGTGAGCCACCGTGCCCAGCCTCACTGTTTTCGAAACAGCCCTACCATTAGATTGGAGTTACTTTCTTGGTGATGAACTTGGTCTATTCATAACCCACCCCACCCCAACTGCTGCCACTACTCTGCCCAGATTCTTAAAACTAGAATCTGAGGTCATGAAACCTTGAGCAGGCCACTTAATCCGATGAATCTCAAATTTTCGATCTGTAAAAGGAGGAGAAATAATGGTAGCAAAATCTGTCTATTTACAAGATTATTGGAAGGACTGAAGAAGATAACGTTTGTAAATGTAGACTCATAAGTCAGCAGATAAATGTAAGGTTCTAGCGCAACTCTTTTTATAGGTGAGGAAACAGAGGGCTAGAGAAGTAGCTGCTAACTGGGAGAAACAGGACTGAACTTGACTCTTGGCCCCGGGTGCTTTTACTTATACCACATGGATCCAATGCACTGAGTTTTTCTTTAAGTTATGTTTTCCTTCTTCCCCTTCCCTTTTTTACATTCTACTTCTCTCTTTCAGACATCTGAAGAGCTACCATGTCTGGGGCATCTGTCTCAGAACAGAACAATAACAGCTATGAAACCAAAACCTCAAATCTTCGAATGTCAGAGAAGAAATGTTGTGAGTTCTGGCAGAGAGGAGGGACTGCTCTCTCTCAGCATTTTATTTTGGGAATATAGTTATAATCCTAGACTCTGCTGCTTGCTGGGAGCGATAAATAATTCTTTGACATGGAAATTTAATACAAAGTCTCCAGGGTGGAATGTCCTGTCTAAAACAAGTAGACTTAGTGAAATGTCTGTTCTTGGGGCTAGACTGCTGGTGTAGTCCAGCAGTTTCTTAATGCTTTCTTTAACTGAATCTCTGTCTCCTGGGACGTTTGCACACTGGCTTGCTGATGGAAGTTAGAACAAACATTATTGTACACACAATGAGTAAGACACAGTTGCAGGTGCAGGAATTACTTGGAGCTGGTAATGTTACCAGCTTTATCTGTTGGGCTAAATTTTGGGAGAGTGCTGCTCGTTGTAGAAATTACAGATGGGAGCCAGTGCTGTTTGGCTTCATTCCTTCAGGCCTCAGGGGAATGAGCCCTGACACTTGGCTTCTCACAGTGTCTTGGGCATCTTACTTTCTCATAGATTTAGGCTTTGTACTTTGTAAACTATTTTCCCTGTAGGTTCATTTTTTTGAGGACAGCTTTCACCTGAGCATTTCCATGCCTGTCTTTTACATAGAGACAGCAGGAGGGTTTGTGAGGAGATGAAGCATCATTTCCTGTCCCCATGCATCTGTATTTCTAAGCGTCATTATAGGCTGCATAGCTTCCCAAAAGGTCTGGGACTCTGTTCCTCATATATTTTGGGGAACTTCAAGGAATGCTAACTCTTGCCTCTGCTTCTGGATGGCACCTTTCCTGTGGAATCCTGTCAGTCAGTTCTTCTCACTTCAGTGGAGATATATATATATATATATATATAACCAGTTAGTCAAGTCAGTTATATATACATCAGCAGGTGGAAACAGTCGACCAGCATGAGACCAGGAATCATCTCATGTTCAAAGCTTTTCCCAGAGCCTCGACCTTGATGTCATGCCCTTGTCAGTTTTATGATTGACAATGATAATCTCTCTTCACCTAGCACCCATGGAGCCTGCTGGACAGAAGCAGCTGGCTGGATGTGATACTGGGGTTGGCAGAGTTAGGGTCTACAATTAGGGTCTCTTTTCTCTGCCAGGTCAAGAAGCCACGTGCTAAGGGCAGAATACCCAATGAGAGATAACTAGTATAGCATGATGTTTGAGTGTAGCCTCTGGAGTCAGACTGCCTGAGTTTGAATCCCGGGTTTATGACTTCTTAGCTCTTGAACAAGTTGCTTATCCTCTCCATGCCTCAGTTTACTCCTTTTAAAAGCGGGGATACTAACAGTATCTTCCCTAAGAGTGATGTGAGGATTAAATGACTAAATGTAGGAAGGCACTCAGAAGAGTGTTGAGCGTATAGCCAATGTGTGCTATTTTTCACAGGTGACTCAATCTGCCTGTTGTATTTATTCCTGAAATGTTTATATTGAATCATACTCAAATGCTGTATTGGAAGCTCACTATTTAAAAGAGACTTGTGAAGACTTAGTTTTTCAGTAAACAATGTTTTCTTCTTTTGTTTGACAATATTGTCATTTGGGGATCTGGGATGCACCCCTTACAGGGAGGTACCCTCGTGTTACTAGGGTGCTTGATCCAAAAGAGAGCTGGGGCTGGGGGTCAGAATCGATAATTGTGTCAGTCCTTCTAATTTGCTTTTTTCTCCATGGTAGGAATCTCTTCTACCTGCTTTCCTAACTCTTTGTAGTTCATCTGCCTTGAGGGCTTTCAATTAGTCAAGGAAGCAGTAATCCCTGGTTTCTTTCCTGTCTTCTAGACTCTAATTCCTGCTCTGGGCTCTGATCTCTTTTTGCAAGCTCTAGTTTCTCTAAACGCCTTTTTCTTCTCTAAGAAGAAGAAGGTGTCCTAAAGCCACTGTGATTTATTTACCCCATTCTCTCCTCGCGTCACAGTTGGGCTGTGAGACTGTTGCAGACATAGTCAAGGAAGAAAATAAAGTTATGAGTATATGTGTTAACTTACTTCCTTTTCCTCTGATATGGAGCTGTACTTTGGAGCTGGTTCCCCTGGCTGATTAGTGTTCACATCAGTAGCTGCTTTATTAATAGCTTAACCGTTGTCCCCTTGCTGCTCATTACACCTATGTTGGCTAATTTTGACTCCGGGACGTGACTGGGCTTGAGGATTTCAGGGCTGAAGAATGATTTTAGGGAGTCAAAACCTCTGAAGGAGCATTACTGGGACTTCAACTGCTCTAGGGATGGGATGAAGAGGGGCTGCTGGCTGAGGTGCCTTTAAGGTGCTCAGAGGACTGGTTTCAGGGCTTATGAAAGCAGAAATGGAAGGCCCAGCGTGGTGACTCACACCTGTAATCCCAGCACTTTGGGAGGCCGAGGCGGGTGGATCATGAGGTCAGGAGATCGAGACCATCCTGGCTAACACGGTGAAACCCCATCTCTACTAAAAAATATATATATATAAAAAAATTAGCCGGGCATGGTGGCAGGGCTCCTGTAGTCCCAGCTACTCAGGAGGCTGAGGCCGGAGAATGGCGTGAACCTGGGAGGAGGAACTTGCAGTGAACCGAGATCACTGCATTCCAGCCTGGGCAACAGAGCGAGACTCCATCTCAGAAAAAAAAATAAGAAATAAATTTTAAAAAGCGGAAATGGAGAAATCTACATGCTTTTTTTTTCTTTAAATTTTTTTTTTGAGTAGTTCTGGAACAGATAAGTTCTTCCATGTACCTTTTCCTAAATACAAAGCAACGTATGTTCATAAATTCAAATAACAGAAAGGATTTAGAAAGTGAAAAGTAAAAAACTCCTGTCTCTTCCAAGTTTGTTTCTTTTAGACATCTTATTCTGTATATCCTATTAATAAAGGTAGGTTCATATTGTTCATTTTTTTTTTAAACAAGTTACTGTCTTGTGGACATCCTTTTAACATTGATAAATCCAGATTTACCTCATTCTGCATTGTGTGGATATGCCAGCTTTCCACGGATAGGCATTTAAATTGTTTCCAGTTTTTCATCATCACAAAGAGTGCTGCAGTGACCATTCTTACACGTACACCTTTGCACATTTGTGCCAGCAACTTTTCCTACAGAAATGATAGAAAAGATAGGCACATTGGAAGTGTTCATCAGTATTACTAATTTGCTTTCCTGAAAAGTTCTATATTGTAAGCTGTTTTCAGTATTTCAAGATATTTGATGGAAATTGGGCAGCATCAACTATAGCCATAGTGGTTAACTGAAACATCAGCTTTCTTAGTGTTTGACCGTAGTTATATGAACTTGGTTATTTCATGCCTGTCAACCAGCAGGAGATAATCAGCAGTTCTGACTTCTGATGAATAAAGATAAAATATCACTAATGAAACATGCTTTATGGGCAGCATATTTCTAAATATTAGGCCTCTTTAGAGCCAATAAAAGAAGATGACCTGGGTCCTGAAAAGGCTGGGAACCATTGCTCTCCTAGACCATCCTTCAGGATTAGAATGGAGAGCAAGTTGTGTTTACCATGAAGGTACCTTTGTCAAGTGCTGACATGAGGCACAGGAGCTGGCAGCTGGGACTGAATGGGCAGTCATGAGATCAGGAGACTGGTCAGAGCCCTGACCTTGACTGTCTATTGTGGGACCATGGGCAAAGCTCTTAATTTCTCCAGGCTTGAGTTTTTCCATTTACACGAGGGAAGTTATCAAGTCCTCATTTTTTTTTTTTGTCCATCTTTTTTTTTTTAATTAATTAATTTATTTATTTTGAGACTGGGTTATAGACTGGCTAATTTTTGTATTTTTAGTAGAGATAGGGTTTCATCATGTTGCCAAGACTGGTCTCAGACTCCTGGGTTCAGGCGAACCAACCACCTTGACCTCCCAAAGTGTGGATTACAGGCGTGAGCCACCGCGCCCGCCCACCCTCAAGTCTTCATTTTATCTAAGCAAGTTTATGTGTGGGGAACAGAAAGAGAGATCAGACTGTTATGTGTCTCTTTTCTCAGTCTCTCCTCCCATCTGTGGAGAAATGCCCACCTGATGAGGAACGCCCATACGTGTGGAGGCAGGCCACCCCTTCATTATGAAAGGAAAATGAGTTTAAGTTTGAGAAAAGGAGTTAAACCTGGCTTCAAGAAGGTGGAAGGGAATTTCAGGATGAAACAGTTTTCCCTTGTATATCAAGAGATGGGTTACATTGTCTCTGAAATTAATCAGGTGGTAGTGGCAGGTGGTTTTGTGTTTTTAACAGGCAGGACAGAATGTTCCTACTTTTGCCAGTGTGGTAATTTGAGATAGGAAGTGTGGTTTAGTTTTGTACTCCAGAAAATGAGAAGCCCTGGTTGTAGCAGGTGTGCATAAGTGTGTTCTGGACAGAGGCGAGAGGTGCGTTGCTGGAGGGCTCTTGGGAGGTCCCAGGTGATACAGTTTTTTTTTTGTTCTTAGCCTTCTTTGTCCACATGGGTAAACAGAGAGCAGCTGGTTCTCTGGTTGCCTTCAGAGCAGCTCCCAAGTATCAGTTCATTTTAAGCTTTAGGGAGGGTAATAGGACCTTTGGGGGAAGTGCCTAATGGGCTGGAAGGTACGGACAAAGCAGGCCTAGAAGTGCAGGTAATGAGCCAAATCATGGGAGATTGAGAGCAGGTGTTGAGCTGAGCTGGTGAAAGTGAAGACTCAGGGGATTGTACTACTTAAACCTGAGACAGCTGATCCCATGCAGAGGCTATCTGCCTGTTGGGGCCAGTGATTAGGGATTAATGCCAGCTGAGGCTTCAGGGCACAGTGTGCCTGCCTTTGAGCTCCCTATTTGAACAGAGATGAAAATCACTTACGTTGCTGCTTTACCTACCTTGGAGGGGCTCCTGCTGAGACTCAGGAATTTTCCATGTGTACAGTAGGTAAAGGACTAAAAGCCAAGCCCTCTGACCCCAGGTCTGGGCCTCCACTTCTCCCTCCTCACCACTAGGGTCACTCTGAGTACTTCTTGCCAAACACCCTTAGGAAACTCTTTTCCTTCCGAGGTTGGTTCTCTACCGGGGCCCCTCCTCCCACTTCTCCACTGAGATCTTTCTACATTTATTTCTCAAAAAATGAAAGTTGTGTTTCCCATCCAAGTACCTCCATTTTACAGAACTGTTTCTTAATCTTACAAGGTCCCTTAGTACCAGGCAGAAGGGCAGCCGCAACTTGCAGGGCACCTTCTGGGAAGCAGTGGTGGGAAGTGGGAGGTGAAGGTGTTTCTTCCTTTTCCCCCTATCCTGTGCAGGACCTTCCGTCATTGGAGCCGGCAGAGCCTGAGCTGTCCCAGATGACCTCAGTGTGGTTTTTGGCCCCGGGACAGTGGCCGGCAGCAGTGCAGGTCCTTCTCCCACCTCTCCTCTGCAGGAAGATGGGCCGGGAGGAGCCAGGCCCTGTGAGCAAAGTGATGAGGAACCTCTTTTTATGGAGAAAAGCTGCAAGGAAGCACAAGATCTGTGTTCTAGTGCCAGCTATACCCTTGATTCATTATGTGTCCCTAGACAAGTCACCTGTCCCCTGAACATCTAGTTTGCCCTGCCTGTCCAGTGAGACTTATCTCTGCAAATGAGCATTCCTGAAGTAAGTTAATTTACTAAGGAAGGGTAGACTGAGGACTGTTAATGCTTCTCAATTGTCTTGCTTTTACATGGGCCATGGTGGCAGATTGGCCCTGATGCCCTATGTGGGCTGGCTCTACCCTGAAGCTTCCTGAGGTCTATTCAGAATGTGTATCAAGTAGGCTTTGCCAACTCAATCTCACTATGGTTTAGAAATTCTGGCTTAAAGAGGAGCTCATGGCCTGAGTGAAAAGGCCAAAACAGCTTGAGGCAAGGCTTTTTGCAGTGGGCAAGCTAATTCTTACCCATGGTTCTGAAGGGATGAGTGGGATCCTGGAGACAGAAACTCTGTTGGACCTATTATAGGAGCCAGCTCAGTTCTGCACTGGTAGAATCTGTAAGCATTAGACTTTCCTTCACAGCTATATCATTTTTATATTTCTAGGCATTCTTACGTTAAGGATGGTGTCATTATTACTTTTCTTTCTTTCTTTTGTTGAGACGAAGTCTTGCTGTGTTGCCCAGGCTGGAGGGCAGTGACGTGATCATGGCTCACTGCAACCTTGAACTCCTGAGCTCAAGCAATCCTCCTGAGTAGCTGGAACTATAGGTGTACACTCCCACATCTGGCTAAGTGATATATATATTTATATATACACAAAAATATATATTTATATATAAATATATGAATATATTTATTTATATACAAATATTAATATATAAATATAATATATAATGTATTGATATATTTTAATATAAATATATAAAATATATTTTTATATTATATAATATATAATTATATATATTTATTTATATATTTCTATTTTAAGAGACAAGGGTGTCTCTATGTTGCCCAGGCTTATCTTGAACTCTTGGCCTCAAGTGATCCTCCCACCTCAGCCTCCCAAATAGATGGCATTACAGGCGTGAGCTGTCATGTCTGGCTCCAGCATGGTTATTTTCTTTCTTATCCTTGCCACTTTTTTTCCTCTTTCCACCTTGGGTACTTCAGTGAAGACCTCAGACGTGGGAAAGACGTGTCTTGGTTTGGGCATTTTCTGGAAGCCTGCATAACCTTTTAACTCTATTTCAGGAGGCCTGCCTGATATTGCCTTATTTGTCTTCCCAGACTTACTGTTTGCTCCACAGGTTTGTGAAGATAAAATGAGATTATGACTATGAAGTTCGTAGCTCAGTGTATAAACCTTACTAGGCCCCAGCGGGGCGCAGTGGCTCACGCCTGTAATCCCGGCACTTTGGGAGGCTAAGGTGGGTGGATCATGAGGTCAAGAAATTGATACTATCCTGGCCAACATGATGAAACCCCGTCTCTACTGAAAATACAAAAATTAGCTGGGCATGGTGGCGGGTGCCTGTAGTCCAAGGTATTCGGGAGGCTGAGGGGGGAAAATCGCTTGACCTGGGAGGCAGAGGTTGCAGTGACCTGAGATCACACTGCTGTACTCCAGCCTGGCGACAGAGCAAGACTCCGTCTCAAAAAAACAAACACCAGAAAACCTTACTAGGACCTTAGTCATTTCGTTTTATTTTGTTTCATTTCCTTCTAGCATGGGCCTCCTACATGACCAACTCCCCGACTCTCATCGTTATGATTGGTTTGCCAGCCCGGGGTAAAACCTACGTGTCTAAGAAACTAACACGCTACCTCAACTGGATTGGAGTGCCCACCAAAGGTAAGTGTGGCTCATTCCCTAGGAAAGGAAATTATTAGTTCCTGAGCCTCACAGGTCTCTGGGAGACTTATTCTTCCTGGCATCAATGCTATAGGGTGCTTCTGGCAGAAATAGCAGTTGCTTTCTGGTTTACTGGAGTTATTCTCTATTCCCAGACTTGTCTCCTCCTGGCATGGGTGGATTGGCCTAGTTTTGAGGGAATGCCTTTGATAGGACTGTTAAGATTTAGATGAGCATAGGGCTGTGCATTTTCAGAGGCCTTACGTGGACATCATATATAACCCTAGCAGTGTCTCTGTGAGATAGATAGAATGGCTGAGGAAATTGAAACCTCAGATAGCTTAAGACTTGTCCAAGGTCTAGAAAGTCAGGACTTGAACCCAACTCTTTTGACTCTTAATCTGATATTGTTCCCAACCTACCATGCTGCTGCTTTTTTCATCCCCTTGGCCACTCTGACATTAGATCAAGAAACAGGTCCTGTTTGGTGGGGCCATCATTTCGTTTTGCTGCTGAAGGATTTGGGTGTCTTCTGCAGTGTTTAATCTTGGGGTGTATCGGCGTGAAGCAGTCAAGTCCTATAAGTCCTACGACTTCTTTCGGCATGACAATGAGGAGGCCATGAAGATCCGCAAGTGAGTCTTGTTTAAGGCCTGATCTCCAGGTCAGCTCTTTCTTGGCTGTCGTGAGACTTGGTGTGACAGGGTTTGGTTTCATCTCGGTAAATATCTTATGGGGAAGTTAAATGGAAGTTACCTGATGGGCAAGTGACCTTGGGCTTGGGTGGTCAGAAGAACAGGGCTCAGAGTGATACCTGTGTGCTTGTAGGAGAAGCCTAAAGAGGGCTAAGATCTGTGCACGGGGGCAGGGGCAGGAAGAGGTTGTAGGATGGTGTGAAAACCCTCAGTGAGAAAGTTGAAAGATCTAGTTAGAGAAAGGTTTTGAACAGTGGGAAACTAAGTGGGCAGGGATGTGACTCCTGTAGCCACCGGAATGCTTGTGTCTCTGACTGTGTTTGAGCTTAGCTCTCCTTGCTGGTTTCATTTGCTCTCCTGGCAGACAGTGTGCTCTGGTGGCGCTGGAAGATGTTAAGGCATATCTCACTGAGGAGAATGGTCAGATTGCGGTAAGCTTTATCTACTTCTTCTTTCTGGTCCCCACCCTTGCAGCAGCCTGGCTACCCAGCCCCACCTTGAGTCTGCCCTGGTGGGGTTCCATTTCTCTGTTCCTGCTCATTTACCTTGCGTGCTTTCTTCACAGGTGTTTGATGCCACCAATACAACCCGGGAGAGGAGGGACATGATTTTGAACTTTGCTGAACAGAATTCCTTCAAGGTAGGATCTGACTCCATGCTGGAGGAAAAGGGATACGTAGAGGTGGGGAGTCAGGCTATGGGCATGGATCTCTGACTCTAGTGGGTGAAGACAGGATGAGATATCTGAATCTCTTCCCTCAGAGCATTCCCCCAATCCTGGAGTGTTTTCATTCAGGTCCTTTCTCAGACCTTTAGCCTGTATGTTTGAGGCCCAGGGGATGTGGTAAGAGCTATGAGGAGGACTTGAAGGCCATTTTCATGAAGAAAATCCTGAGAGATGTAGTGGCTGGGTGGGGTAGATGAGCATGTGCTCTTAATTAACAGCCTGGCATTTTTGACATGTTCATCACTGCCTTCTCTCCATGACCAGGTATTCTTTGTGGAGTCTGTCTGTGATGATCCTGATGTCATTGCTGCCAATATTCTGGTTGGTGATAACCCCTACATATCATCTCCTCTTCACCTTTTGTGCTGTGTGTGTGTGTGTGTGTGTTTTGTTGGGGAGGGGTGTTTTGGGTAATGAAAGAGAGAAATAGACATGTTTAACATCACAAAGAGATCTTTTCTATCTGCCAGAGCACCATCTGGTACTTCTACACTCTTCTCTTGGGAGAGGAAACTGAGGCTTTAAGGAATCAAGTAAGAATTAGCTGTTGAATTGAAACCAGGGTTTAGGTTGTAGGAGTCTTAGCCCTGTGTTCTGGGTGATATCTGGATGCTGAGACCTAGATGTTGGAAGAGATCAGCTGGGCACGGTGGCTCGTGCCTGTAGTCTCAGCACTTTGGGAGGCCGAGGCAGGTGGATTGCTTGAGCCTAGGAGGATCACCTTAGCCTGGGAGGTTGAGGCCACAGTGAGCCGTGATTTTACAACTGCAGTCCAGTCTTGGGTGACAGAGTGAGAACCTGTCCTGAGAGGTTGAGGCTGCAGTGAGCCATGATTGTGCCACTGCAGTCTACTCTTGGTAACAGAGTGAGAACATGTCTCAAAAAAAAAAAAAAAAAGGAATAGATCGGACTCTTCATTTCAGGACTTACCTACAGGAAGGTTATCTCCCCAGCAATTGTCCAATATTCTAGTCAGTGTTCAGTACATCAAGCTCCTTATGCCCTGTGGGGTCACAGTGTATGACTGTCCCCATTGGATGGGTTGTGCTCTGCTGGGCTGAGTAGATATCTGTACATGGTCTATATGCAGGTGCTCTCCCAGCCGTAGGAACTTGGGATCATCTGAGGAAGAGGCATCTGGTCCCAAGTCAGGCACTGGGGTCAAGCACTCTATTCTGAGTGGTAATGGAGAAACATTGGAGCCTGTTCTGTTTTCTCAGGAAAGTACATAAAGGGAGTGGGGCCCGGGAGCAGCTTTGGCTGCGTGACTGCCTCTGTCCTTCAGCCAAGTGCAGGCACATGACTCCCCAGTTGTCTTAACTTTTTTGGTTGCCAGGGTCACAGGACGGGGCGGGGCGGGGCGGGAGGTACTCAATGAGTGGAGTGCCAATGTTCCAGAGAAAGGCGACTTTTATGGACTTCTTTTTCTTTTTTTTAGTAGTGGCTATTTGTAGGAGGGCTGTTAAGGGCAGACCTCTGATGAGGCCTTTACTGTTTCTATGATTTCAGGAGGTTAAGGTGTCGAGCCCTGACTACCCTGAAAGGAACAGAGAGAATGTGATGGAGGACTTCCTGAAAAGAATTGAGTGCTACAAAGTTACCTACCGACCCCTTGACCCAGACAACTATGACAAGTAAGGTTTAAGGCCATGGTTTGAAGGGCCCAGGGCAAAGGTCTCATCTGGGAAAATAACCTTTCTCCCTCAGTTCTCTAGTTTCCTTCTGATAACCTACATCTATAGATCTAGATGTGTTAACATCATCCCAGAGAAATAAGGTATGGATTTGTGGCTTGCATCTTGTACATGAAAAACTGAAGCGTTTTGTTTTGTTTTGAGACAGGGTCTCACTCCGTTACCCAGGCTGGAGTGCAGTGGCAAAATCAGGGCCCACTGCAGCTGCTACCCCCGGGCTCAGGTGATCCTCCCACCTCAGCCTCCCGAGTAGCTGGGACCCCAGGCCCATGCCACCATGCCCGGCTATTTTTTTTTTTTTTAGTTTTAGTAAAGATAGAGTTTCCCCATGTTGGCCAGGCTAGTCTTGAACTCCTGACCTCAAGTGATCCGCCTGCCTCGGCCTCCCAAAGTGCCGGGATTACAGGTATGTGTCACTGCACCTGGCCGGAAGTGTTTTTTATCATCAATTTTTTTCTCTCTAGTCTCTAGAGCGTGATATCCTCAATCTCAGTATTATTGGCACTTTGAACTGGGTAATTCTTTGTTGTAGGAGCTGTCCTGTGCATTGTAGGATGTTTAGGGTGTTTAGCGACTTCCCTGGCCTTTGCCAGTAACACCTCCAAGCTGTGACAACCAAAATGTCTCACAATCATCCGTGGTTGAGAACCACTGCTCCATATCTGAACAGGGGTATTGTAGGATACCCTTCGGAGATGTGTCATCAGTTTTTAAAAAGTTTACTGTATATATATTATATAATATTTTACATATATTAATGCTTGTGTGTATATCATGCATATTATAGCATAACATATTATATATATTACATATTGCATATTTTTTATCTCTGTGTGTGTGTGTATGTGTGTGTGTGTGTGTATGTGTGTGTGTGTGTGTATATATATACATATATATATATATATATAAAACACGCAAAGCCCTCAGGAACATGCCTGACTCAGAGAAATGTCTGATCAATGCCAGCTGTCATTACTATGAAAGCATTTGTTGACAGAATGGCATAGACTATAGATTAACTTGTCATGTATGACATATATAAGCCATAACAAAACCAAGTCCATGTTAAAGAAAGATGGTGTACACATGGAAATCTGCAAGAATGTGGCCTCATGAAAGAGCATGCATTCAGGGCAGTTAACAGCTCTATTCAGACAATACAGACCCGCAGCCAAGCAAATGGCACATTTAATGTGCTTGGCACACTGAATACAGTGGTCTGTTTAATGTTTTGAGCCTTTCAGTTCCTTCAAGTGGATTTCCCAGAATCCCTTTAATATGGAGGCTGAAAACCACCTCCTAGATATGGCATAAAATTATTCTTCATTTAGAACAAAGTCCCACCTAGAAAAACATACAGAAGATCTACATATATATGTGTATGTTTGTATATGTTATCTCTGGTAGTAGGGTGATGCGTGATTTGCATGCTTCCATCATTTTTTCTGATTTTTTTGATTTAAAATAAGCACTTACGACTTTTTTTTTTTTTTTTTTTTTTTTTGAGATGGCGTCTCTCACTCTTGTTGCCCAGGCTGGAGTGCAGTAGCGTGATCTCAGCTGAGATTACAGGCACCCACCACCATGCCTGACTAATTTTTGTATTTTTAGTAGAGACGGGGTTTCACTATGTTGGCCAGGCTGGTCTCAAACTCCTGATCTCTTGATCCACCTGCCTTGGCCTCCCAAAGTGCTGGGATTACAGGTATAAGCCACCGTGCCCAGCCACACTTATGACTTTTATAAAGAGAACAATTTCATGTTGGTCTCAAAGCAAGCAATGTCTGAAACTGTCTTTGAGAGAAGCATGATTAGGTAGATGCAGGGAGTGCATAAACATTGCTGTCTGTGCTTCTGCTGCCTCTTCCCTTCCCCTCATTGCTCGTCATGCCATATTCTGTCCAGGTCTTGACTGCCTCAAATGGGGCCTATTCTTCTCACCAAATTTCGGGCTTAGCAGCAAAATCTTCAGGTCACCTAGTCTAGCCCCTGATGGGAAGCCTGAATTCTGTTTATCATATTTATCTACATCACGTGTCACAGTACAGGCACTGAGGAAATGGTGTGAACTGACTAGAAGTTCAGGAAATTGTACTTCATCTTGGTTTTAAGGAGTAATTAATCTCCTACCATTTGGTTCCATAAACGTGGGTGTGACAGAGGAGGGGAGGAAGAGCAGCTGTGAGCCTGCAAGTCCCTATAGAAATCCTTTTCCCTCTGATTCTTATTCTCAGATTTTCATACCTAGGGAATTTTTTTTTTCCTTTTCTGTCCCAGGGATCTTTCTTTCATCAAGGTGATAAATGTGGGCCAGCGATTTTTAGTCAACAGAGTCCAGGACTACATCCAGAGCAAGATAGTCTACTACCTCATGAATATCCATGTCCAGCCTCGCACCATTTACCTTTGCCGCCATGGAGAAAGCGAGTTCAATCTCTTGGGGAAGATTGGGGGTGACTCTGGCCTCTCCGTGAGGGGAAAGCAGGTGAGTAATTAGTCAGCACACTGGATTTTCTAGGCTTAGAGTTAGAAGGGCATGGCTGAGGTCATCTCTTTTATCTCCTTACTTAAATCTCATTTGAACTGAGGCTGTGATTCCATAGTCAGGCAAGTGCTCAGGTGTGTTCTTGCTCACTGCGTCTAGCTCTGTATTGAAGTGTAGATAACTTGGAGCCATTTCTGCTGTGATCGTTCAGCCATCAGATATTCAGTGGGCACAACTTGTGTACTTAGCAATGTACAGGGTGCTCCAGTTAAAGTTCATTTCCTTTTGGGTTTATGTTAACTATGTAGCCCCTTATGGATTTTGACCATGGCTCTGCATGTTGTCCATTACAGGCCACGTTAGCAGGCTTTGTGTATGTGTGTGTTGAGTGTGTGTGTGTGTGTGTTTTCTTTTTACCCTTAATTTTCATTTTTAAACCCCAGTTTGCCCAAGCTCTAAGGAAGTTTTTGGAGGAACAGGAGATAACAGACCTCAAAGTGTGGACAAGCCAGTTGAAGAGGACCATACAGACTGCTGAGTCTCTCGGGGTGCCCTATGAGCAGTGGAAGATTCTGAATGAGATTGATGCTGTGAGTAGGAAGCTCTGAAGGCCCAGAAAAGCCAACAAGAATCTCATATTCAGGCAGGAACTCTCAGAAGTCACTATTTGGACATTTTTATCTAGGAAACTAGAACCACCAAGTAAAAACTCTGAGGAAGCTGACTCATGGCCGGTTCGGGGGCTCAGGGAGGACAATTGCACCGCCAGTCGGGAGTTTCTTGCCTGCTTCAGTACCTGTGCCAATCGTGGGACCCAAACCAATTTTTGAGCCAGCCTTTCTGGCACCTGGGGAAAGTGGGGCTAACAAGGACTCATTTTGTTCCTTTGTATATTTGCCTCCTGGGAAAAAGAAATAGCTAACAACCTACTTCTTTACTTTCTGCTTAGATAATTTGGTCAGCTATTCAGAAAAGTTTTTCCCAAAATTTCTCTTGGCTTTCTCTCTTCTTGAGCACGAAAGTGGACATTTCTTTTTCTTTTTACTTTATTTATTTATTTATTTTGTGAGATGGAGTCGTGCTTTGTGGCTCAGGCTGGAGTGCAGTGGTGCAATCTTGGCTCACTGTAACCTCTGCCTCCTAGGTTCAAGCAATTCTCTGCCTCAGCCTCCCTAGTAGCTGGGATTATAGACACCCACCACCACGCCTGGCTAATTTTTGTATTTTTAGTACAGATGGAGTTTCACCATCTTGGTCAGGCTGGTCTTGAGCTCCTGACCTTGTGATCCACCCGCCTTGGCCTCCCAAAGGGTTGGGATTATAGGTGTGAGCCACTGCACCTGGCCGACATTTCTCTTTCTTTCCTTCCTTCTACCCTTTTATTTTTCCTGCAAAGTCTCCAGTCCCTTCACTTTCCCTCCTTCTCTGCTTCTTGTTCCTTTTAGCCTCTTGACTTTCTTGACCTGTAAGTTCCCCCCCAGTAGTAGGAGAACATGGTAGCTTGAGCTGGAGAAGTTGCCTCCTCCCTGCAGTGTTCCTCACCCGGTGAGTCACAGACACTCTATGACACTCTGCGACACTCTGGTCACAGGCGGCCGCAATACATGAAAGGATCCAGCACAGTGCCTGGCACGCACTAAGAAACTAGCATTCTTCGATGTCATCTTCCTTATTTGGGATGGGGCTGGTGTGGGACAGTCTATCTCCTCAAGCCAGCTTCAAGTGGCTTTTTGCAGGGCGTGTGTGAAGAAATGACCTATGCCGAGATTGAGAAGCGGTACCCAGAAGAGTTTGCACTTCGAGATCAAGAGAAGTATCTGTATCGATATCCTGGTGGGGAGGTAAGACACCCTCATCATGTAAAGTGACTGCCTAGCCCCTTGCTGAAGGTTTAGCTTTAATTTGGGGGAAGGATTGAATGTGATTTGGAGGTTCTAGGCATCATTTATCTTCCTTCCCTTGGGTCATTTTGGTTTCATTTAGCTTAGACAATCGAATGCCTCATTAATTGTTAAGATTCCCAGAGATAAGGGTGACAAGGCGTCCTCTGTGTTCAATATGTTTTAGAATCAACACAATCATTTCTATTTCTTTTTTTCCTTGTACTCTCAATCCCACCCCCACATAAGTGGAGTCTCCAAGTAAATATATGGGATAGGAATTATTTCTCTCTCGTCTTGAGTGTTTTAGGCTATTTCCTTGTCTAAGTGGCTTCCATAATCTAGGGATGTGTGAGGCAAAAGTAAATAAAACTGAGTGGCAGAGGTACAGGAAACCCCTAGGAATCTTTTGTTGTCTCAGGGCCTGGATTAATCTGTGGGAAGAAAAAACACATACACACAGGTTGAACTCACACTTCCTTTTCTTAACCTGTAGTTGTCTTGGTCTAAATATTGCTCTTGAAAGATCTGAGTTTTCTCAAGAGACACCAGGGCTGGGGGCAGTTCGCAGGTGATGTGAACTCACTGAGCTTCCAGGAGGAAAGCCAGCTGAGGAAGAAGAAGTGGCCCATAGTCTCCAAGGTCCAGCCACTGACTTGGCTGCCAGCTTGCACCTGGGCTTCTGCCAGCCTGCCCCATTTCCCTCCACAGTCATACCAGGACCTGGTGCAGCGGCTGGAGCCTGTCATCATGGAGCTGGAACGTCAGGGCAATGTCCTCGTCATCTCCCACCAGGCTGTCATGCGCTGCCTCCTGGCCTACTTCTTGGATAAGGGCGCAGGTGCCTTTGAGGGAGGGGCTGGGAGACACATTCAGGGGGAGAGGGCTGGACTTGCAGTGGCACCAGGATTCCTGGGAAACAGACCTCCCTGTCTCCACCCAAATTAGAGTACTTGCTCCAGACAGCAATGTGGGACTCCCAGCAGCCACTGAGTCAATGACTTGCTGAGTTCGCTCTGCTGCTACAAGAGCTTCCAATGGAGAGTGGCTGCTGCTGGTGCTCCTTGATCCTGCCTGGCTCAAGGGCCAGTGTCACGCTGACACTCCTGGCAGCATCAGGACAGTGGTTGAATATTCCCAGCCTGCCACGCTGCTTACTAGGAGGGTGGTATCTTAGGAGCAGCAGCTGTTTCTGGGTAAGGGAAGTAAGGAGGTGCCGCTGCCTTCTTCCATACTTCCCTTCCCGATCTTCCAGAGCTCCTGGGAAGCCTGCATTGTGGAGGCTGAGCTCAGCATCCTGAGCTGCTGGGAAGCTGTTGTGGCCAGGTATTACGGGCCTTTGCTGTACGCAGGTGAACCCCTTCCATTGGGCTCTCTGGCTACAGTACTTCTTCCTGTTTTGCCTGCATGGAAGGATCTAAGATGGCCTTATTTCCTTCCTTAGCCACTCAGAAGGTTGGGTGGCTTTGTGGTCTGGGGTTTAAGGGAGGAGTTGTACAACTCTAAGAGGTGGTCAGAGTAAGGGAAACTCATGAGCTCTGTAGATTGTCTCTTCCACTAACTTGACCTTACTCCATAATACTAAGAGACTTCCCTCACCTGGTCTTTCTGTTTTCAGATGAGCTACCATACTTGAGATGCCCTCTCCATACCATCTTCAAACTTACTCCTGTGGCCTACGGTAACTATGCGCATAGGGGCTGGTGGGAGCTGGGAATTGAGGAAGGTCAGAATTTTCTCTAAGGTTTGTCTAGAGTTCAGCTTCATTATCCCTATACACCAGGGAAGCTCCATCAGTGCCTTCTGTTTTGAAAGTATGCATGACTGTGTGTATTGCAAAATGCATACATTCCTTTGTGGTATACTTTCCCATAATGAAACTAAGGAATTTTCCATTGAACCTTTTTCCTTAAGTCCTGGCTTTCCTCTGTTTTCTCAGGGTGCAAAGTGGAAACAATTAAACTTAACGTGGAGGCTGTGAACACGCATCGTGATAAGCCAACTGTAAGTATTTTCCCACGATGAACATGCCAGTTTCCCTGCCACCTTGAGTCTTTGAAGCTTTGGCATCAAGAGTCTGGTGTTTCTTTTATGTACAAAAGGGAAACAGATTCAGAACTTACTTCTAACGTAGTTTGCTACGTCTGAAAGTGATGTTGGAATTATTATTTTTTAAAATTAGTACCCCTTTCATGAGTCTTAACCTTGAATGCTGGCTCCTGGAAATTCAATTAAATATGGAAAGTGTTTGGCTGAAGTGAAATGCAAATTACCACCCTGCTCCAACCCCAAGTGTCCCTTTGGAAAGCAGAGTCCAGAGGAGCCTATAAGATGGGGGTTAAGAGGTGTAGGTTCGTTCCTAAGTCGGTCCCTGGTAATCTGTGTGGTCTTCAGTAAGCCCCTTCCTTTCTTTGGGTCTTTTTCCTGCTTTGGAATGTTATGCTCAAGAAGCTTCTCCCTTTTAGCTCCCTGATGCTAGGAGGCCCGTGCCTATGAGGGACCCTGTGTGCAGAGGAGCAGGAGTGAGGGAAGCTGTTGTGGTTACAAGTGCATTATTAACTGTATGAGTGAGCTTTTGGCTTGGCTTTCATTTGTGTGGTATCCCTCCATTTCCAATCAGAACAACTTCCCCAAGAACCAAACCCCTGTAAGGATGCGAAGGAACAGCTTTACGCCTCTGTCCAGTTCGAATACAATAAGGCGTCCAAGAAATTACAGTGTTGGGAGCCGGCCCCTCAAGCCCCTCAGCCCTCTCCGTGCCCAGGACTTGCAAGAAGGGGCCGACTAGCCGAAGACCCAAGTCAGCATTCCGGTGGTGTAACCGTGTGTTTCCCTCCAGCCCTGGCCTCCTACCTTTGCCACTAATCACCAAGGAGTCATTTAACTTCCTCCCTCCACCCCCACCCTGACACTTCACCATGAATCTTAACACAGAACACGAGGTTACATGTTTATAGGACAACTTTAGCTGTTCTCCAGTTTGAAGCATCTTTCCACCCAGGGACAAGTTAGCAAATTGAGTCTTTTAGGACAGATTCTCAGATGGGATGGTCTGGAGGAGGGAGGAAAAAGATACCCTCCCTTGGGGCTGAGCATGCCCCACACTCTTGGTTATTCTCTCTGTTCTCTGGTGTCTTACTTCACTAATGTCCTCGTGTTGGTGAAGTGTTGGGGGATGGGGGGTGGGTGAGCAGTGGGGGGACAAAAAGTCTATTTGTCCTTCACTTTCGTCTCTTCATTTTGTGTTTTCCTCACAGTCCTTACTTGACTGCTTTCTTTCCCCACTTTCATGTCCCCTCTGGATTGTCCGGTGTAATCCATGACATTGTGGTGTCTGTCTAGGAAGGAAGGGGTGATTGGCAAGAGACAAGTCTGACCCAGTTGATGCTTTCTGCAGTGGGTCTAAATGGATCGGGACTGGAGGAGTCTTTCCTTTCCTTTCTCCCTTTCTCTCCAGCTAGGTCCTGCAAGGGCCAGCCTAGGCTACAGAACATCCACAGAATATTCTGGAGCTTGCAAGTGGACATAGGGTGAGAGTTGTTGCCTCCTTTCATGAGAAACAGTTCTAAGCCTTTGATGCCCTGGGGGAATCTGGCTCTCAGCATGTGGGAAATGTCTTGGTTTTTATTTTTAACTTAGTCAGGCCTGGGTCTTTGAGGTCCGCAGAGTGGGGTTTAGGAGAGTAGGGTGGGCTCTAGCTCTTACAGGACTCTTGGTGAGCAGTCATATCTTTTCTCCCATGGCTCCCAGGTTCTTTGCCAATCACAGCAACTTTTCCTGCCAATCCAGTATCCTCTGGGGCTGTTTAGAAGGGCGGTTAGATTCAGGAGTCACCACTGATGTTTGAATTGCTCAAGGCAAGAGGCAGAGAAGAGTTCACTAAAACTGCTTATTTTTGAATACTTTCAGCACACTCTCCTTTAGAAGAAATAAACATCAAAACAAAATAGTTTTTACATGAGTATTTTTTCCCCCAAATGTGGAAAAGCTTGATGATGAATTTAATCTCTCTCATTGAGTATTCTTCTGTTCATAAGGAGAAACTATCTCATCTTGATGTCCAGAGAAGTCCTTGGAACCCTGTGGGATGTAGCTCTTAACTGTTTGTATTTCTCTATTCATTTCTGTCATTTCATTTTCTTTGTAGGCTTAAACATAAAATCTTCAGGGAAGAAATTCTTAGCCCCTTGATGACCTTGATGGCTTATCCTCTTTCCCAATTTTGCCTGCAAAATGTACAACTATATGTATGTTTTTCTGAGAGGCAAGTTTAGGGTTCTTACGGGATTTTAAAAAGAGATAGGTGACTCCCCACCTTAAAGTTATCAGCTTGTGTTTTAGAGGTAACCAGTGGGAAGAAGTTAGCTGTTTTCCAAGGGTGTTTTCATTTGGTAATGGAAGACTTTTTGCTGTGGTTCTCATCCAGGAGTTTTCCTTAGAATCTCCTTTAGAATTGTTGAATCATAAACATGTCTGTGTCTACCTTTTGCTTAATACTGACTCAGAATCTCTGGGGTCTGGGTCTGAACTTGCATGTATTTAAAGTAGCTTCCCGGATGATTCTGATTCATAGCCTGGGTTAAGAACTCCACCTTAGAAAGTTAGGTGGAAAAATACTGGGATAGTAGTTCCTCAGACAAAAGCGTCAGCCTAGGAATTCTGAATTCCTCATCATCCTGAAAGGACAGTTCTTTGGGTTTGATGTTTGAGCAGATCATAATGTTAAATGATATAACCCCCTGGAAGGCAGGCTGCTGTGTTTGAGGGTTATTCTAGGTTCTAGTCTCATCTTTAACCCTTTACATTGCTGAGTGATGTGGAACAGATCACTGAATTAAATAATTGCCTCTGGATTTTAAGCACCCTGGAGAGAGGTACAGACCCTGCAGGATGATAAAGGTTGTCTTCACTGGCAACTGACTCCTGACCCCGAGTCCTTTACTCATGTGTCCCAAGTAGGACACCACAGCCAGCTTCTAAAGGCTGCTTACGTAGATTCTTCTCAAAATTGTGTCCAATATGTTAAGTAACCTGCTATTCTTGTTTAGTGGTTATATAACATGTACTTAGTGTCTTTGTGGGGCTTTGGGCCAGTGCGGGCAGGGATAGGGGAAAGATACATAGAAGTAGAAGCAAAGGTCCTTGCCCAGAGGAAGGTTATTTTAAGAGACAGGATATGTAATTTATAACAAATGGACATTTGCAATACAGCAACACTCTGAGTCTAGAAGTGTTCACCATCACATCGCTTCTCCTGACTTTTCTGTTGTCCTGTGGCTATGAGACTACAAGGATTAGGGGATGGGGATGCCCCCACCACCACCAACGTGAGAATGAGATATGGTTGGGGAGGCATGTTAGGCACTTTTACAAGATTGCATTGTCTATATTTGCTTGGATGCTGGCATCTGTAGCCCAAATGGGCATTCAGCCTTTCTTCTGCTGTGAGGTGAGAGTAATTCAGAACTAATGAATGAGAGGAGGGAGCACTTTGATCCACAGACTTTGGATTAACACTGTACCTACTTCTAGCAAGAGGGGACTTCTCTAACAAGCTAGCATTGTGTTAACCTGTCATTAACCCCAGCGTTACAGACAGGTCATGGGATGTTCACTGTGGCTCTCAGCCTGCCGCTATTTCCCCACTCTCCCCCGTGCTAGTTTGCTTTCTCCAGAAGAGGAGCTGAGGTGGTCTTATCCTCAGACAGGACATGAGAAATTGGAATTTGAAAAGCAAGGGCTTCAGCATCCTTTAGTTTCTAAAGCAAGATCCAGAAAAGGATTTAAAAGACTTTAAAGAATCCAGAAAAGGATTTCAAAGACTTTAGTTTCAGAAAAGTCCAGCAGGAAGAAGCCAGGAGAATGTAGAATGGAAAAGAGCTCTTACTCCAAATTTTAGAGAAGTTTCATCTCTACTTCTCATCTTTTCTCTCCTGGTTTTCTTACTTGAATGCATATTGGTAGTCTGTATACATTACTATGATTATGTCTGTCACAAGTCCTACAAAATAAAAATGGACTTAAAGTACTCTCTGCTGAGGCTGTAAGTTTTGTTTTGTGAGAAATAGGTAAAGACATTAGCATTTAATCTACTGGAAGAAGCCAGTTGCTGTGGCTTATACCTGTAATCCCAGATACTTGGGAGGCCGAGGCCGGAGGATCACTTGAGACCAGCCTGGGCAAAATAGTGAGACTTCACCTCTAAAAAAAATTTTTTTTTTTTAATTTACTTGTCTAAAGTGGGGAAAGGGAAATTATTCTGTTTTCTTATTCTTGCTTCAAGTCTATGACAGATTTGAAAGAGAATTCTAAAGCAGATTTAGAGAGCCTGCTTCTCTTCTTATCTCCTAATCCCTAAATTGGAATTTAGCTCTTATCTGTATTGTTGTTGTGTTTTGGTAAAGGGATGATTTTACATTGAGTTGTAAAGTAGAATAAGCCAAGCTTCTAAAAACTTGCATGGTACTAGGGATCTGCCCTATATCTTTGCCTTTGGTGTTTCGTTGTTGTTGTTGTTATTGTTTGTTTGTTTCTGAAGAAGTTGGAGTTAAGGACACAATATATTTGTACCCCTAGACTGAATGGGTGAGTATTCCATATGAGGATCTGGGTAATCCTCTTTGCAACCCACATTTGGTCTTCAGAGACACTGGCATTTTGAAGAAACATATGATATAGCTGTTTGGAAATAAATTCATCTATGTTACCTTTTTTTTTTTTTTTTTGTGAGCAGGAGATCTTAATTGACAGAAACTCATTGGTGGTTGGAGTGGCCAATGGGCAAGGGAAAAAGTATCCGGTAATCAGAAGAATTGTATCTGGGTTATGTAATCTTATGCGCATTCCATTGTCTTTGCCAAGCTCGTAAGCCACGTTGTGTTCATTGTCAAGAAATTTGATGGATTTACCCAGCTTTTCTAGTATGTATTCTGACTTATTGAAAATATATAACACTTGAGTCAGGTTGCAACACTGGTGGGGTAGAATTGACTTTCCCTGAAGGTGACACAGATATCAGAAGTGTGTCCAGGGATTTAATTTAGACCCATACTGCCCAGGAGACTGTCTCTAGTTGGATCTCTGTGCTAACTGACTTCAGTGTCTGTATGCTGACTGACAGACTCTGGTAGTGTCTATATGTTGACCAACTGATAGACTAGTAGGATCTGTGTACTGACTGACTCTAGTAGGATCTGTTTGTCACTGACAGACTAGTAGTGTCTATGTGTTGACTGACTGACAGACTCTAGTGGTGTCCATGCGCTGACTGATAGACTAGTAAAATCTGGGTGTTGCCTGACTAACGTTATAGGGTCTGTAAGCTCACAGTCTGCCTGCTTTCTGATTGTACCCACTGAAGTGTATGTACATTATAGTAATTCTCTATTAAATGTGTCTAACAAAGAAAGGAATTAAGCACTCCACATGTTTTCTTTATAGGGGAGTTCTGTACACTATGATTTTAAATAGACATTTCTTATACAGTAGTGGCCAAATTCTCATTATTTTGTAAAAGATAAAGGTTATACATCACTTTTATGGTATTTTGTGAACTCAGCTAAGGGAATGCCTGTTTAGAGCCTGGAGTTGTTACCTTTACTTGAAGTCATCTCATCCAGTCCCCTGCTTTAGGGCAGAACTTCAGTTCCGCTGTTCGTTTCTGAAGCTTCTGTGTCCCCAGCTTACCCTGTTCTGGAATGTTGTATTCCATTGGATAGGGCTGCTATTTTTAGTCAGCCATGCATTTGGCTTTAAAGCTTAATCTAGTAAGTAAAAATGAGCAGAAAATTTGGCATTTAAAAATTGATTTTAAGGGTTGGCAAAAGTATTATTTCCAGTAAGCCTTTCACTGGATACCTGTGACCAATGTTTACCTATGCAATGTTTTTGTATCTGAATTGCTTATGTACATTTTATATTATGTTGACGTAACAAGAAGATCAACTTACGCTGGTATAGTGATGCTTTTGCTATGTGGGGCTGAGCATCTCTGGGTTGAATGGGAATGGGTCAGATTGGGAAGCCTAGGAATAGAGTTCTACTGCAGATTTCCTAGGCACTGCTCTATTGAAAGTAGGAACATAAGTCTTTAGCAACATTCTGATTTAATTGGGTGACACTGATAACAAAGTATGCCACTCAGATCCATTTAAAGTGTGCATAACTGTATTTGAAATGTGTTTTTGTGTGTGTGTGTGTGTGTAGAATGGGTAAATAAAATTGTTGAGTAACTTGAACCTATCAGAAGGCTTCTGGGTTTTTTGTTTAGTATTTTCAGTTGTGTTTCCCATCCCTTCCCCACCCCTAAAACTTTGCCTCATGCTGCACAAGGATTCAGACTCAGACAAGCCACGAGAAGTTCTCACTGTAGTTGAAGATCATGGTGTATCCATGGCTCTCTTCTGCCACCTTCTGGGGAAGACAGGAAGAACATTATGGAAAGCACATGAACTTCCATGGTTATGTGTACCTGTTGGCACTTATGCAAGAATTAAGAAACAATTACATTTGACTGCACTATGCAGTGATTCCCATTAGCAGTATGTAACTTATGTTATCTATTATAAAGAAAACTTTTGGAGATTTTTTAGCATTTAGTGGACTGTTCCTCCTAAAATGTGATTTGCCCATTTCTAAAGAGATTATGGTCATGGGTATAAAACAGCACTTAATTTCTTTTGAGACAGGAAATACAGATGGGATTGTTTTACCCTTCTCATGCCTTATTTCTTGTTACCTTAAAGACCAGAAGCTCATTAGAAATGCAGAATCCCAGGCCGCATCCCAGACCTCCTGAGTCAGAATCCTCATTTTACCAGGACCACCAGGTGATTCATATACACATTTAACATTTGAGAAGCACCGTTCTAGGGGAAAAATTTCCCACAAGGTAAAATGTTAGATGCCAGTTAATGGGAAGAAGTTGATCTGCTCTAATGACTGATTTCAGAATGGACTCGTATAACTACAACAGTAGGGACCCTCCTCAGAAGCCAAGTAGCCCCTGATTACAGTGTCACTTTATTGGCATGGTGTTTTGGCTGACATAGCCTACACGATCTCCTTCTACCAGAGGGATCCTGACTGCTTCTGCTTCATATCTTGGATATGTAGCTTATGGTCCAGGTCTGAAAGGAGTGCCTGGTCCAATATGGTCACGAGGTCAGCTCCTCAGGGAAAGAAGCCCATGACTACGCCATTCGAGTTTGCCTGACTCCCCAGAGTCAAGGTGTGTGTGTAGGCACGCCAGTGTATTCATGCATGTGTATGGATGTGGGAATGAGGAGGTTGAGGGAGGAGGGGAGGTAGGGGAAAGATTCTGCTCTACTTTTATGTTCGCTGCTTGGCGGTGGTGTAATAGCTTTGTGTCTCTTCCTCTCTGGCTCGTAGGCAGCAGAGACCACGCTGGCTGTGCGCAGACGCCCCTCCGCAGCATCTCCCATGTTGCCTTGCTAATGATGTGGATGTTCAGGCCACACCTCTCCAAAGGACTGGGATCTACTGAAAAGCTTGGGATATCAGCTCCACAGAGGCTAGAACAGGAAGTTAAGTGGGAACTGGACTTTGGGGGCCACCAAAACGAGGCCTGGAGAAACGCCACCACATTTCCTCCCCTCCTGCCTAATGGGAATATCAGTTACACTGAAAAATTTAACTTTCCTCTGCCTCAAAACATTTAGCAACTTGAACCAATGACTCTTTGTCATCTCTTTGCTGGGTTTGGTCCAAGTTGGCCAATCTCATTCTGTATAGGCATTTAACATCCTAGCTGTGACTGTCTGCATCCTTTGCTGGCTCTTTTTTGCCCAAAGTGCAAATGCACTTCTTCAGATGTACTTTTCAAGTGAGAAGGTAAGAACTGGTCTCTGCATCTGTTCTAGGCGAGCAGGCTAGAGTCTAATATACATATGCTAGCAGGTACCCTTTGCCACATTGGAAGCAAGAGACAAATCAGGTGAATGGAGGGTCTTCTGAGAAATTCAGTCCCTAAAACATCTCTTCTGCAGTGATAGAAGAACAGTGTCAGTAGCAACCTTTTCATTTAGAGAACTTTTTCTTGTTCCAGGTCCTTCAGGACAGGAGCTGACTGCAAGACTCCCCGAAATGGGTACCCATCTTCTAAGTTTCCTTTTGTAGCTACTATATTTTCACCTTGATGCAATGTGCCTCTCATGCATCAAGAGGGGCTGATGTGGTTCTCCCGGGTGGTTGGGAACATGGGCTAGAGAGAAAAGTAGAGTGCCATGTATATCACATGAGTAAGTCAAGAAAGCTCCTTGAGAATCAGCCCGATCAGGGAGTGTTTTGGCTTCAGAACAGGTGGAAGGAGACATGCCCTTCTGTGGGCTCTGTCGCCATGATACAGTCCTTGAGAGAGCTGTGGCTGTGACTTGGAGGGCAGTAGTCTCCTGATACCTGCCTCTTGGCCACTTGTCACTATTGTGGTCACTGTTCTCTCATGTAAAAATGAGGGTGACGGGGTCATGGACCAGCGCCTCAGTGCATTAGTCGTCTGCTTTCCCTTACAGACAAATCAGATAACTCTTCCCTAGTGATTGTCAAATGTATGAATGTATCTCTGTAAATGTGATTTTGACATGTCACTGTTCCTGAAGAGCATATGGAATCCCCACAGGATATTATATCTTGCAAGGAAAGTCTATTTTTTTAAAGAATAGTATATTTTTAGCTTTCCTCTCCTTTCTTTCTTTCTTTCTTTTTTTTCTTTTCCCTCAAATGCTCACTTGCTGGGCAAAAGGGTGAGTAGCAAGAAAAGTAACGAAATGTAGCTTTTCTCAAATGGTTCTTTTCTACTGTGGATGATACAGGACTCTGTTACCTAAGATGTGATGAGCTGGGCTGCAGGCGGTTCAGTATCCAGCAACTAGGAGCTTCTTTTCTACGCACAAAGCTGCCTTCAGGAAGGCTTCTTACCCTGTAGCAGATGATTTTCATCTGGCTGCCTACCGCATGCTGTACTGTAATGATTTTGTTGTGATATGGATTTCTCTCTGCATCAAAAACTGTCTTTGGATGATCAATGTTTATATTTAGTTATTTATTCTATCCATGTAAGGCATTTTTGAGTTTTCATGTCACTGTTTGCATGTATTTAATCAGAATGTAATATAGTTTATGTTGTCGGTTTTTTTTTTTTTTTTTGTAGAAATTTAGGTAGGTAGACCTTTTAAGTCTAATGTCATATTAACTTAAGTTAATTTTCCAGAATGTAGATATCTGTCTTCTGTAAAAGGAAAATAACAATGTTAAGGGACAGTGGATTTTTTTGAATACTTTGTTTCTCATTGATTTTTATTATAAGTGTAAACCAAGAGATGCATTTCTCTGGAGAAATGTTTATCGCCTGGATTAATAAAATCATGCTAAAAATGCAACTAATATGTATTGCTTTTGTAATTAGAAAATACAATAAAATTATTTTTAATTAAAAATGCAATTAATTTTTAAGATAACACACAAAAAGATAACATTTGGTACATTATATGTATGCAAAATACTAATAACATTGTCCAAAATGTGTTTGAAACTAGCTTATTTAAAATGATTTTCAAATTATTAGATTGTATGTATATTTCCAACTAGTAATTTTAACCAGTTCAAGTTCCACCAGCATTTCAAAATGACATCAGTAAGATTGTAACTACCATGCATTATTGACATCCTAGAGTTTCATTTATTTATTTAACAAATATTTAGCTACTACCTGTTAGTTGCCAGGCAGTGACTAAAACAAAGTCCCTGACCTTTGTCTAGAGTTTATTATTGGAAAGGAAAGGTTAACAGCAGGTTTGTAACCTAACCCATCTCTTTCTACTGGGGATGCTTTTGTCCTCATGAATGACCTTGACCAAATAATGTTGGATAATGGTTACATAAATGTATATGATAAAGTAACTTGGATCACTCTTTTGGGGTCAATAGCAAATAGAGATAAAATGAAATGCTCATAATAACAGCAGAGGATTTCCAAATTCTTTAAGTTCAAGGGTCCTTCTGATAGCATGAAAATGCCTTATGAATTCCCTAATTTGAAAACAGGTGAGAGACTGGTTATATGTACATTGAGCTTTAACAGTCTAGCTGGTGGACCGACAGTAATGAGGATGTGGTGTCAAGGTTTAATTTCCTTGGAAATATCCCCAGGCACTTCTGCAAGTGTTCTCTAATTCAGCCATCAAACCATCATTTGTAAAAGGCTGGGGTGTCTGGAATCATTCTCTGGGTTTTACAGAGAGTTAAATGAGCACCATTACCGAGTGACACACCTCAACACTGTCGAGATTTTTATAAAGCCAATCATATCTCAGAACAAGGTAAATGTTAAGACCCAACAGACACATGCCACACTATTTTAAAATGTTGGTGGTAACTTAGCAAAGATAACAGTATTAGAAAATGATTACTTAGAGGCCGGGCGCGGTGGCTCAAGCCTGTAATCCCAGCACTTTGGGAGGCCGAGACGGGCGGATCACGAGGTCAGGAGATCGAGACCATCCTGGCTAACACGGTGAAACCCCGTCTCTACTAAAAAATACAAAAAACTAGCCAGGCGAGTGGCGGGCACCTGTAGTCACAGCTACTCGGGAGGCTGAGACAGGAGAATGGCGTAAACCCAGGAGGCGGAGCTTGCAGTGAGCTGAGATCTGGCCACTGCACTCCAGCCTGGGCGACAGAGCGAGACTCCGTCTCCAAAAAAAAAAAAAAAGATTACTTAGAGAGTACTTCAGTGTTGGGTAATGGTCATTATTTACCTTTCTCCTGTAGGTTTCATTATTACACCATTTCTTAGACCTCTCCAGGTCTTCACTTAGGACTCACTGTGAGGAGCATCAACCTTCAGTTTCACTAGTTTGCCCCAGCTATTTGTTTTTTTACTTTTTATTTTTGTAGAGATAGGGTCTCACTATGTTGCCCAAGCTGGTTTTGAACTTGGCAGGAGGTGATAAACCCATGGGTACTTCCTGTGGCAGTCTGACAGTGGCCCATCACCAAGGTTTATGGTCTCTAGAAGTATTTTTGTACCATCTGACCTTCATTCATTCTCTTGAACTCATCTGAGAATTTGACATGCTAAGGACTGTCTACCCAGAAAAAGGTTGACACATAGGTTTTGCATACAGTTTATGGAGGTTATGATCTGAAACCCATTCTTGGACCTCGGGGTAGGAAACTAGGAGCTAAGTAATACTGTCCATACTCTTGTCCATTTCTCTCTTTTAACATGTAAAAGAAAAAATAATCCAGTGACATGCATTTGATACTATTTAAGTGGAGGAGGGGAATATATGATATACTGGAATATTTTTTACTGCACACTGGGATATTTCAGAACATGGTTTTTAATGAGATAGCATCACTGTAATCATGGAGAGTACTCTTTTCTTCCTCTTAAAAACATCAAAGCATGGTCTTTCTTCTTTTATTCTCATCAAGCCAATGTCAGCTGCATTCCTTCAGCCCTTTACAGGCAGAACAACTACTCTTCTGAATTCCCAAAGGCATTTAAATGCCGTTTTGGTTGTATGCAACACTCTACCTGTGAAAATCAGATTAGATTCTATAGGAAAGTTTCTCTGAAATTAAGCAAAAATAATTTCAGAAGCATAGGAACGCCTGGGAAGCAGCGTTGCAGCTCTAATGGGGTCTATTCTCAACAAGTTTAATGCCCTCCACCGAACATCCAGCCTACTTTCAGAGAATAACTTGTTTATCCATTTGGGTTTCCTTCATTACTGATATGTTTGCCTTATCATTGACATTTAGTTTTCACTTCCTGGGTTCTCTCCTCTTTCATCCGTTGTATTTGTAGAATTTACGGATGGGAAGGGAAGCTGTGTCAGAGTATGCTTTAATAAAGTCTGTTAAACATTCTTTTCTGAATTTAAATTCCTGAGTCGTTTCACTCAAACTGTGTTTCAGATTAGAGCTGGTTTCAGCAGTGGATTTCAGTAAATCTAAAATAACATCTCCATGGGCACATTGGTTCAGGCTGATAATCTCAGCTCTTTGGGAGGCTGAAGCAGGAGGATTGCCTGAGGCTAGGAGTTCAAAACTAGCTTGGGCAATATAGTGAGACTGCCTCTTTACAAAAAAGGCAGTAGTCCTACCTACTCGGGAGGCTGAGGCAGGAGAATTGATTGAGCCTGGGAGTTTGAGGCTTCAGTGAGCTATGACATGCTACTGCACTCCAGCCTGGATGACAGAGTGAGACTCTCTCTATCTGTCGCTCAAAAAGAACAATGTGTTGGATTCTACTTCATAGAGGAAGGTGGCTACTCCAGTTGCAGAAAACATGTTTACACTCTGGCCAGCAGGAAGGAAGAAGGCAACAGGACATACCAACTTCTTTTAAGGATATTTCCCTTCTCATGTAACCCATAAATATATAAACCTACTATAAAGTTAAATATTAAAAAAGAATGTTTTCTAGATTTCACAAACACACTTATGCTTATATCTCATTGGCCAAAATAAAGTCAAGTGGCTACATGTAGCTTTCATGGAGGCTGGAATGTTTTTATTCCAAGTGACGTTGTGCCAGCTATAATTACGGTTTAGTTCCCAAAGAAGGGTTCAATAGCTATTGAAGTAGCAATCTGCTTTAGTAGGTAATTGACACATTGCAGCAGGTCTGAAGGGCTATAACAAGGTGAGCAGTAGCCTTTGAGGAATTAGGCTGCCATTACTTTGTAAGAGAGGAAAAAATTATTTTTCCTTCTACCCTCCTAAGTTCTCTGCCTGGGACCTTGTAGATCAGACTGACAAAAAAGATTGACAAGAAAAGTGCAAACAATTTATTAATGTGTGCAGCACACCCCACCTGGGAGGAACCTCATGATGAGTAACTCAAAGGGGAGTTAGAGCTTAGATTTATATAGCATCTTAACAAAAGGGCAATAACTTTGTAGAGAAGTGACAAGACAAAGGAAAAGAATGTTGAGTTTCTAGGACAGCAAATTTTGAGAAGGCAAATACCTGAAAGAAACTAATGGAGAAGGTTTGTGTAGGTCTGTCTTGACCACTGGCTTCTTTATGGACATAAAGCTCCCTAGGGAGAAGGGACTTACAGCAGTCCTCATTCTTCAGAAGTTTCTGCTTATAGTCATCTAAGAGATACTCCAGGAAGGCTTCTTTCTGCTTCCATTGCATCTCATTTGCCTGCAGTTCAAAATAATCTTTATGCCAAAGGGGTGTATTTTGAAGTGACTTATTCTGGTCCCCCAAAACTTAGAGTAACAATGCATCACCTCTGATCTTGCCACAGTGCAGGTCCATCTAAACTCATAATTAAAGCTTATTCTACAGTGTTTCATGAACAATTTGATTTTTAAAAATTCTTTTTAAAATTTATGTTCTCATGGAATCTGCCTTCAGGCTACTTTTTGCAAAGCTTATACCTTGCAGTGAATGCCAAGAATGAGTTCTTAGAAAATTCCAGCTGAGCGGGGCAGGGGGCAGCTCTTCCAAGAGAGTCCGCCGCAGCATCTGAACACCATTATTTATTGAAAGGGCTTGTTAAACCACAAACATCCACTAGATGGCTCTTTGAGGTCAGATCGTGAGACACGTGTGGCCTTGTAAAAGTACTCAAACTGAATTCTCAGGGGGCTGTTTTCAGTGTTCCTTAGGGCACACTCCACTTCTTGTCCTGTTTTCAGGGTCAAGGAATTACATTCTCACGCACAAATAACACACACATAGGGCCTCAGTATTTTTCCATGCCCCAACCTCAAATGCCTTGTTCATAAGTTTGACTACGTGTCTGTGCGCCCCCAACACTTTTCTGGCCCGGGTGGTTTTGTTGAAGCATTCAAGAAACATCAACCCAACGTGTAAAAACAATTAGAAGAGCAATTTAAATCTTTTCTGAATTCTCTTGACAAAGACCAAAGGGAATCCATTCATGACACCCTGTAGAACTTCTTAAAATAGTCTTTCCTGAATTCTCCTAAAATCTTACACACAGTGCAATGTGTGTGCCCCTTTATAACTTCCCGTAACTCTTCCCCCAGATTGGGCATTGCTGACTTTTATATTTCTACTCCTCCTTCCTCGCCTCCTGATCTCTTCCTTTAACCACCATCTGCCCATTTCTTTGTGTTTTGTTGTTGTTGTTTGTTTTGAAACAGGTTCTAGCTTTGTTGCCTACACTGGAGTGCAGTGGTGCAATTACAGCTCACTGAAGCCTTGATCTCCTGGACTCAGGTGATCCTCCTGTCTCAGCCTCCCAAGTAGCTAGGACTACAGGCACATGCCACCGTGCCTGTCTAATGTATATATACATATGTATATTCTAATATATATATTCATATATAGATATTTTCAAATATATGAATATATTCAAATACATATGAATTCAAATATATATGATATATAACATATATCATATATAAATATATTCAAATATATATGAATATATTCATATGTATGATGTAGATTATATATCACATATATTCACATATATTTCACATATATTCATATATATTCCTATATATGAATATATGATATATATCTTTTATTTGAATATATTTGAGTATATTCACATATATTTGAATATATTCATTTTTTTTTTTTTGTAGAGATGAGGTCTTTCTGTGCTGGTCTCGAACTCCTGGGCTCAAGCCATCCACCTGCCTTGGCCTCCCAAAATGTTGGGATTACAGGCATGAGCCACTATGCCCAGCTTGCCCGTTCCATTGTAAAGCAATGAAACGGGTCTGAGAACAACAGTTTCACCTGACCTATTACCCCAGTTCTTCAGGAAACAATCTGGCATAGATCCAATTGTCTTTTAATGTTCAAAGGAATAAAAGAGCCTGCAAATGCTCATTTGTTAATTTACCTAATTTTGGATACTCATAGTAAAATATATAAGCCTCTAATCTTTATTTACTCTTGTGGTGTAAATATTCACCCATCAGGAGCTCCAGGAGGACCCTGTCCTGGAGCCGAGGGAAAGCCCTGAAGAACATGCAGGCTTGGAAAAGGAGCAAAGGGAGGCAGGAGGGTGGTGAAGGGGGAGGTGTTGGGGAGAGGAGGAGAGAGGCAGAGGGAAGAGGAGAAATTCCTCTGTCTCTGTCTTTATTTCTGTCTCTCTCTGATTCACTCTGTCAGTGTCTCCTCTGTCTGTCTTTTGTCTCCGTCTCTGTCTCTGATGCTCTTGCTCGTCCTGCAGAGAGAGAAGGCTGAGGAAGAAGAGCGGGGTTGGGGCGGGGGGACAATGGCAGTGCCAGGTGGAGACTTGTCCTTCAGAGTCCTCAGACACCCCTTCCTAAGCGTCTCTATCTCTCTGCATCTACGTCTGATTCTGCCTCTCTCCCAAGACCCACCATATTACTCTCTCTCTCTCTTGATCACTCTCTGTTTCTCTCTTTAATCTGTAACTCTAAAATCCAAAAACCTTTGAGGCAGAGTTTTCTTCTAACTCATTTGACAGAAAAAACTTGGCCCAAACTTTGTGATGCTATTTATTGTCTCTATATAGCTCACTTTATGTGAATATTTTTGTATTTTTATATTTTATGGAGAAATATTAGTAAGACAATAGTATAAGCAATATGGTTTCTAAAGTCCTAATAGTTCTGAATCTGAAGTAAGTCATTAAGATGAAGAATTACTTGCAAGTATTTGGTGTAGTACATGTCCTATTTTACATCCATATTTATGTAGGGCTAAACTAGACTTTTTTTCCTTTTTAAAATAATTTATTGTACAAACATTCTGTATATAACTCTATAAAAGATACTGAAGAACATTCATTCTTCAAGAAGTAGAACATGGGATATGTAAAGAAAAATTATTGAAAGCTTAGGTTTGGCAAAAAGAGATCGCTGGAGTAAATGCTCAATGGATTCCTGGGCATTTTCTAGCAGGCCTTCTGGAGATGATCAATTCACAGGATATGTGACTTTGATTGACTTTATATTAATTAGGCTCTTGTAGAACTCTTGAAGCATAGAGGTTAATTTGCAGTAAATTGATAGGAATGCAAATGATTCTTATCTGAGAACAATGCAAATGATTCCTGATTATAGTAGAGCAAATATATTTTGTCCATTTTGTTTTAATTACTTTCCACCAGGTAGAAAAGCCAATTGCAAATATTGCAGTTTGTTACTCTGTAGGATATTAACCAGTTTTGTATCTATTGGAAAGGCCACTTCAGAATGCTTTTGACTGACAGACTATGTGCATTCCTATTCCTCAAATTCTTTGAACCAGTTGTAGCATCTGAATGGTTCCTCATTAATGAGCTGAATTAAATCTTTGATACATTTCATCTTACATTTACTTAAGTGTCGTATTTTTAACTTTTTGAAAATCATATCTTAGAGGGTGCTTACATTATAGGAATTTGCATATTAGTTGAGAAAAAATAAGACATAAAAAATCATAAGGCAGCATGTGATAAATGGCAAGTGATCGTATGGATTTTGAGGGCTGTGGTAGTTTCTGGATGACTGTGTTTTCTTCATTTATTTCTGCATTACTTTCATTCATTTAACAGACAACTGCTTTGCAATACGAAGCACCATGGAAGGGAATACAAATACAAATCAGACACAAACCCTGTCCTGGAATTAGCAGTTTCCTGTGGGAATGAAGGGGAGGAAAAAAAACACCTTTCCTCTACCATATTATATTCAGTGACTGGGACCTGCAAATTAGACTAAGACAGATTAACAGGAGAGAAAATTCTGTTTGTACATGTAACATGAGTATATGTGGGAAAACTCAGTGATGAGTAATTCAAAAAGTTGTTTAGAATTGGGGCTTATACATCATCTTAATAGATGAAGGTGGGGAGAAGAAAGGCACTTATAAGAAAACAGATTACTGGCCAGGTGCGGTGGCTCATGCCTATAATCCCAGCACTTTGGGAGTCCAAGGCGGGTGGATCATTTGAGGTCAGGAATTTGAGACCAGTTTGGCCAACATGGTGAAACTCCGTCTCTACTAAAAAATGCAAAAATTAGCCAGACATGGTAGTGCATGCCTGTAATTTCAGCTACTTGGGAGACTGAGGCACAAGAATCGCCTGAACCCAGGAGGCGGAGGTTGCAGTGAGCCGAGATCATACCAAGACACCATTTCAAACAAAAAAGAAAACAGATTATTTTTTGGAAAGGTAAGTGGGTTTTCAGGGGAAAAGTAGGAAATTTGAAAGTTTTGTAATAATGTTTGTGTATATAAGTACGAGTGTTCTTTCTGTCTCCTTCAAGGCCATGAAATTTCCCTGGAGAAGGAATTTGAAATATGTTTCACTCATGCTCTCCCTTCCAGGATAGATCTGTCCTGAAAAGGAATTGATGGCAACCTTATCTCCAAGGTTGCTGCCTTTAGTCAGATAAGGAAAGCCCCAAAAAGCTCTGTTCCTTTCCATATCACTGAATCTCAAATATCTTCAGCTTAAACGAATCTTTATGCCAAATATTTGGGGGTGGCATATGCTGATTCCTTTCAGGAGAAAGATATAGACTAATCATTACAAATAGTAATAATAGGTGGGGAAGAGAAGAACATTTGCAAGCTTACTGTGTCCTTGATGCTTTATTTTCTATTAAAACCTGAAATTTTGTAGGAATTTTACCCCAGTTTCATAATTGGAGCACAGAGAACCAACCAAGTGTTCTAGTAGTCATAAGCAAGATGATATGGGAGCCCTCAAAACAATTTTACATGCCTTAATTCCTGAGACCAAAGCATTCCCCTCACCTCTCTCTTTACTCATTCGGTTAACTCTGGACTCAGGCCAAATCCTGTCCCTGGAAGAGCCACCAAGTAGGAAGCCTGGGTACAGGCCTGGCAAGCGAGGACAATGGGTCACTGCAGGACTTTGGAGCACTCAGGTTTGGAGTCAGTTAAGACCAGCTCCTTGCTGGGAAGCCATAGCTCTGGAGGGACAGACAGGTAAGGTTAGTTTACTTTCTTGAGCTTTCTGTCTTCGGTGCTGCTTACAGCCTTAGGATATCTGGTATTCAGGGAAGGAGGATGAGGTAGCATTCAAAATTGGGTCCTACCTGGGCAAGAACCAGGGATTGACAGCCTGTTCTCTTTCCCCAGTGCTGGTCAGAGTTACAGAAGGTGGACAGTAAACATTGGCAAATATTGACAGAAGTCAAGGTCATGGCAAGACCCTTTGGCCCACGTTTGTTGGGGAAGGATAAGCCTGCAGTTGGAAAAGACTGGTCAAATGGATTTGCATTCCCAGAAACCAGGAAATTTCTGAAACTGAGTTTTAAACCTGGCAGCTCTTTTATCGTCCCTTTGTATTTTTGCAGTTCCTCCCCATACCAGCTTCCTTACAACTGTTCTGATTTCCTGTCATAAGATTTTTTCTTTTCGTTTTCTTCAGGGAGGGGAAATCAATATAACCTCTTCTCTAGAAAGGAGGTGGTTGGGCTGATCTTAAGCAGTGTTAGAAGATCTATTTTGTTTTTCAAACCAGGTGTCTGGGCTGGGGAAATTCCAGCCTGGGGTGAGGACTTTGATCACCAGGTGTTTTTTTGGTGTGCGTGCTGTCTTATGGTTGCATGGTGGGTTTCTGCTTCAGATGGTACGTATGCTTTCCTTCAACTCAGCTTACCAGGCATTTGGTGTCAGTTTGCGGGGTTTTGAGGAACTCTGTGTAGAGCTTTAAGGAAGTTTACATTTCTAATATTTATTCTTCTATTGAAAAAAATCTCAAATTGGCCTAATGCTCTGCACTCAATAGGAGCTTAGTATACATTTAATGATGAGCCTGATCTCTGAAGTGGGTGGTTACTGTTTACTTTCCCTTTCTGTTCTGGGAGCAAAAAGAGTACCAATTTCAAAATCCTGGGAGGTCTTACTTGTTATAAACTCCAGGACCACTATTTGGGTAGGGGATTATTTGTTTAGAAGTGGATAACTTGTGGCTGAAATTTGAGTAAAATTCCTGTTATACTTTTGGAAATTAAACTTTGGAAATCTGGCCGGGTGCAGTGGCTCATGCCTGTAATCCCAGCACTTTGGGAGGCCGAGGTGGGTGGATCACGAGGTCAGGAGATTGAGACCATCCTGGCTAACACGGTAAAACTCCGTCTCTGCTAAAAATACAAAACATTAGCCGGTCATGGTGCTGGGCCCCTGTAGTCCCAGCTACTCGGGAGGCTGAGGCAGGAGAATGGGTGTGAACCCAGGAGGCAGAGTTTGCAGTGAGCCGAGATCGTGCCACTACACTCCAGCCTGGGTGACAGAGTGAGACTCCATCTCAAAAAACAAAACAAAACAAAACAAAAACAAAAAAAGAAATCTTTGCAAATCCGTCGGAAGGGAAGGACATGGATGTACATGGACATGGAAGAGTACAGGAATTAGGATCAATAATCCAGCAAAAAGACACGAGGATGGGGAAATCTAATAAGGGCTCCCTGACAGCACATGATATGCCAAGTGGATCTGTTTTCTTTTTGCTTCCAGCAGAGCACTGTCCAGAACTTCCTCCAGTGAATAATAGCATATTTATCGCAAAGGAGGTGGAAGGACAGATTCTGGGGACTTATGTTTGTATCAAGGGCTACCACCTGGTAGGAAAGAAGATCCTTTTTTGCAATGCCTCTAAGGAGTGGGATAACACCACTACTGAGTGCCGCTGTAAGTTAGATCTTTCTGTATCTTTGCCCATATTGATATCCTGTTTTACTCCTTCACATCCTACTTTCTATAGGCCATGGTAAAACTTTATAAGAAAACAAAAATTCTCAATTTCTAGGAGACTTCTTTTAAAGCACTCTAGTGGAAGAGCTTCTCTTGGAAGCTCCATGATCAGATCTTGATCAGTATTAATTTAGTTGAATTAATAGAATCAATTCCCTCTATGGGAAAGAAATAATTTCTTCCAGATATTAGAACTATTTTTTTTTTTGCTGTAATTTGTTTAACTTTATATTGCTTTAAAAATGTTTATGTTATGGAAAATTTAAAATGTATACAAAAGACAGAAGAGTCAAATTCACTCGTAGAGATTCATCATATAATTTCATCAATTATCCACACAAGACTAATCTTGTTTCATGTATACCCTCACTTTATTATTTTGAAGAAAGTACATCATATCATTTTATTTCACCTATCATATAACTTTTGAACTGGGAATAGTTTGTATTCTCAGTTTACCAATGTGATAATTGAGATCCAGCTGATTTGCTCAAGGTCCCAAAACCCATTTCTGACATCCTCTGTGGAGATGGGGAATAATTAATCCATATTCTATTTGTTACTACTAGTTTTTAAAAGAATAGTTGCATTAGTTCTCTTGTATACCTAGAGTAGAGCACACCGATATTATGATCCTTCACTCATATAAACAAACTCATATCCCTGTGCATTCTCTCCTGTCTTTTTCCACGCCATGGGGAAAAGCACAACAAAATAAAAAATGCTAAGTAAGTGTATATTTGGCTGGATGAAAGGGAAGGAAATACTTGCCTCAAACATAGGCTCATGAATTTTGAGCCATGCTTAATATAACAGTACAATAAACATACTATTGGTAACTTTCAGTTATGTAATTAATTACTTTCAGTTGCCAATTCATGTTGTTCTTGTGCATGACAAAGCTCTTTTTTAATGTACTTAGGTCGATCTCCTCTTTTTTTTCATTCTGCATTGATATGGCAGTACCAGGTACTTCACCCAATTAAAAATGTGCAGTATTAGCTCTAATTTGCTGTTTTCTCATGAAGACTGAGGAGGTCTGGCCTTTGCTGTGTTGGCCTTCAGCCTTGCCCTTTCAGATTATTGCTTATTTTCTTCTTCAGTGGGCCACTGTCCTGATCCTGTGCTGGTAAATGGCGAGTTCAGTACTTCAGGGCCTGCGAATGTAAGTGACAAAATCACATTTAAGTGCAATGACCACTACATCCTCAAGGGCAGCAATTGGAGCCAGTGTCTAGAGGACCACACCTGGGCACCTCCCTTTCCCATCTGCAAAAGTAGTAAGTACAAGAGAAGCCATCAAGAATCCCCAAAATACTGATTAGTAGTGTAAACTTAGACATTTGCCACATCCCTGGGATGCTTTTCTCTTTTTTTGTATCAGGGACGGGCTTAAGATCTAGCAGACAGCCATGAAACGAGTGGAGCTCACAGAACCAAATCTCACCTCAAGAGAATACATTCCATTGCAGTGAACAGCATCCAAAGCACACTTTTTTCCTTCTCAAATAGGGGTCCTGTCCTACTAGGTCTAATGCAGGGTAGTTTGGAGCATTGACTATTTTATTTTTCAATTTCAAGACAGTGATTTAAGGTCTTTGTTTGAAAAGTAAACACAAAACAGGGGGAAAAGATCACAACTCATCTATTGCAAAATTATCTACAAGAGGCTAAAGACCCTCTTTCTATCACTACAATTCGTATCTTTCAGAGTTAGTAAGTTAGGTGTGTTTATTTCATGACTTTTTCTTATGTTTATACAGACATTTAAAACAAACACACACAAATGAAATATTTAAATTAAATAAGCATTAAATGCCATTTTGTGTGTATGTATATATATGAATATACCTATAGAAATGGGACTTACTATACATTTTTTAAATTGCTTTTCTTCATGTAACTATGTACATGGCCATTTTCTCAGACCAGTCCATATAGCTCTATTGCCCACTATTTAATAACTGCATATGTGTATGTCATAATTTATTATATGGCTCTCATATTATTTTAACGTTTTTCCTATTAGGAACAATGCTGAAATGAGTATTTTATACAAACACATATTCTTACGTCTACGTTGTTATTTCTTTCTTTCTTTTTTCTTTTTTTTTGAGAAGGAGTCTTGCTCTATTGCCCAGGCCACAGTGCAGTGGTGCGATCTTGGCTCACTGTAACCTCTACCACCCACGTTCTAGTGATTCTCCTGCCTCAGCCTCCCGAGTAGCTGGGTTACAGGTGTCTGCCACCACGCCTGGCTAATTTTTGTATTTTTAGTAGAGACGGAGCTTCACCATCTTGGCCAGACTGGTCTCGAACTCCTAAACTTGTGATCCATCCGCCTCGGCCTCCCAAAGTGCTGGGATTACAGGTGTGAGCCACCGTGCCTGGCTACTATGTTATTTCTATAGGATAGATTCCTAAAATGATTGCTGGATCACAGGATGCCATTATTTGCAGAATATGCTTCAAATATCCAAGAAATTCTACTAAAATATTTAATACATACTTGGATACAAAATAAATATTGAAAAAATCAATGTTTTTATTTTCTATTAATAATTATTAGTTGAATTTGAAATGTAAAAATAATTCTATTCACAAAATCTATATGAAAATTTACTGGAAGATAAAAAACAAGACTTGAATGAAAGAAAAGACATGTGTGATCTTGGATGGGCAGACTTAGTATTATAATGCAATGCCTACCAGAATTTTCAATTCAAAAATATGAAAAAAAAAAACACTAATTAAAGAATCTCCTCTGGTAAGGTAGACATCTAACATTATAAATATTTTTGGGAAAATGATGAATGATGTGTATATTTGACTGGATCAAAGGGATCCAAGAATCCTGTGATGAATGATGTGTATATTTGACTGGATCAAAGAATACTTGCTGTATTAGATAGTAAAATGTACTACAAAGTTACTATGAGCACAATAGCATTAAAATGGCAAACTATAGGTACTACAAATTATATGTCATTAAAATAGCGAAGTATAGGTACAGATAAGTAGAACAGATTAAATCAGGAGGAAAAGTCTATTCAATGGTAATGGAATAATTATCTATTTGGAAGAAGACAAAGTTAGGGCTCTAGGTCACACCATATTTATAATACATTCCAAATGTATTTTAAATATATAACTACAAAAATCAAAATTATTAAATTATTAAAAGAAAACGAGATAATATATTTATTGCACTGGGATGGGGAAAGCCTTCCTAAGAAGTTTCATAAAACTCAGAAGTCATAAAGGAAGAAAATGGGCAGATTTAGTTAAATTTTTAAAAGAAAAACTTCTACATACTAAAAGACATTATAAAAGTTAAAAGATAATGGACTTGAATAAAGTATTTGCAACATATTTGATGGTTAAAGAGTTAATGTTTTTAATAAACAAAGATCCCCTAGAGGTCAGTAAGGAATAAACAACCCAATAGAAAATAAGCAAAGTTAGGTAAGGACAGCAATTCCAAAAGAATGGCCCTAAACAGCACTTCTATTTCCTGATTATATGAATGGATATTGAACATTACAAATGATTATAGAACTGGAAATTAAAATTAGATATACATCTTTTATTGAGCAGAATAGCAAAAAATGAAAAGATGGATTTAATTTAATATCATTCATGATCTAAGGAAATAACCATTTATGTCAGTAAGAGTGTAAAGTGCTATCACTGTTTGGATGTATTTTGGCAGTAGCTACTAAAATAATAAAATCCAGGCATGGTAGTGCACACCTGCAGTCCCAGCTAGTCTCAGCTACTTGGGAAGCTAAGGCAGGAGGATAGCTTGAGTCCAGAAATTTGAGGCCAGCCTAGACAACATAGTGAGGCCTGTCTCTAAAATAAAAAAAAAAAAAAAAAAGAAAGAAAGAAATAATAAAGACAGACAGTTTAAGAGCACAAACTATATATGCTCTTACATGAGGGAATTTGGGGTTACTTAAAACATGCATACACATACTATTATATATACAGTTAAATTACATGCATATAATATGATTTTATGTCATTAGCTTGACACAAGTTTCAAGTATTTCCTTATTTCTTCCAAATATTTTCTGTTTTACTCTATTTTAATTCTGTAGTTTCTATTCTAGCTCTTAACCACAGAATCCCTGTCTTTTTATGTCACTTCATTATCTAAACCTAGGATGAGCTTCCTCGGTTTCTGAATAAACCAGATTCTTTCTGTTTATTCTTTCTGTTTACCACATCGTCTCCTTTCGTTCAAAATTTTACTCATAAAAGTTACCAGAACTCTGGTGGACTGGAATCCCCCGAACAATTCCTGGAAATTCTTCTTGCTTTCCTCTATTCAGCCTTTGAGCTCAGTCTTTGAGCTTTAAAAAAATTACAGTGTATTAACTGCATAAGTAATATTAATACACCTTTGTTGTAGAAAAATATAAAAAATAAAAGATGGGACCGATTATCTACAAGCCTACCATCTAAGGATAAGGGCATTAAGTATTTTGGCATATAACTTTACATACTTTTCTTCTGTGCTTATGTTTGTATAACCATGATTTACAAAAATAATATTATATATATTCTTTCATGATCTGCTGTTTTTATTCAACGACTTGTTTAGAAGACTTTTATTTTTCAGTAAATATACACCTACATAATCATTGCTAGCCACTGTTTTTGATCAACATGTTTAGTGTCCTGTGGTCTCAGAGCTGACTGGGACCTTAGAGATGGCATTATTTAACCTGCTTATCTGTAATATTAGGAAGGAAGCCAAGAGGTGCAAAATGGCTTTAGTGCTACATAGCGAGTGGAAGAGTCAGTATCAAGACTCACAACTCCTAATACATCATCCTGCTTTCTTTCCACAGTTCCACAGACTCGTCCTCTTCCCTTTCAGCCATGTTCTTCCCTCTGTCTTTTTCTTTTGAGACAGAGTCTTGCTCTGTTGTTCAGGCTGGAGTACAGTGGCACGATCTTGGCTCACTGCAACCTCCACCTCCCAGGTTCAAGCAATTCTTGTGCCTCAGCCTCCCAAGTAGCTGGGATTACAGGCACTCACCCACACTGGGCTAATTTTTGTATTTTTAGTAGAGACTGGGTTTCACCATGTTGGGCAGGCTGGTCTCAAATTCCTGACCTGAGATAATCCACCCACTTCGGCCTCCCAAAGTACTGGGATTACAGGTGTGAGCCCTTGCTCCCACCTTCTCCCCTTTTTCTGACACTCTCCTTGATATAGTTTGGATGTGTGTTCCTGCTCAAATCTCATATTGAATTGTAATCTCCAGTGTTGGAGGTGGGGCTTGGTGGGAGGTGACTGGATCATGCAGGTGGATTTCTCATGAATGGTCTAGCACCATCTCCCTAGATACTGTCCTCGTGACAGCGAGTGAGTTCTCATGAGATCTGGTTGTTTAAAAGTGTGTAGCGCCTCCTCCTTCTCTCTCTTGTTCCTGCTCCAGTTGTGTGAGATGCTTCGCTCCCCCTTTGCCTTCTGCCATGATTGTAAGTTTCTCGAGGCCTCCCCAGAAGCTGAGCAGATGCCAGCACCATGCTTCCTGTACAGGCTGCAGAAACGTGAGCCAGTTAAACCTCTTTTCTTTATAAATTATCCAGTCTCAGGTATTTCTTTATCACAATGTGAGATGGACTAATACACTCATGCTTCACAACTCTTATCCAGGGGATGTCAGCTTCCATTTGAGTTCACACACTTCATCTCCTCTCTCATGGAGTTATTTCTTCAGCCTTCACCTATGGCCCAATTTTTATTTTCTTGTACGTTAATGATTAGCTTCTCTACAACTTAAAATTTCTTTCCCTGAGCTCCTGCTAGTCAGATAATACTCCCAAATCCCTACCAACTCAGAAGATAAGCTGGGGGAAAGCTCTTTGTCATGGACAAATATGATTTAGAAGAGAAGGAAATGAATGAAGAACATGTTTCAAGATCCCACAGGTGTTGCTCTGAGGACGTCAGGTGCTGGCATAAACAGCTGCAATTAAGGGTGCTGTTCATTGAGCATGCCTGGCCCTCACAGCTGTCACTTCTATACTCCTTTCTGTCAGGGGACTGTGACCCTGCTGGGAATCCAGCTCATGGCTATTTTGAAGGAGATAATTTCACCTTAGGATCCACCATTAGTTATTACTGTGAAGACAGGTAAGTGAACACAGCTTGTCAAGTGCCAGATCTTGCCCCTTGGCAGCATTATTTTTGGGAATAACCCAGCCTGTGTTCACCTGGTCGTCTGATTTCCTACTGCTGCAGGATTCTGAGCTAATTCTGATTTTGAGAGCTGCTTTGGCCCTCTGCTAGCTCTCCTCAATCCCTAGAAGATGGACTGATCCTACTAAAGTATCCTACTTACCCCAGTGCAAGTATCTCTTTCTTCTCTCTACCAAGACAAGATAAATTATTTAAAATGTATGGGTTTGGCTGGGCGTAGTGGCTGACACCTGTGATCCCAGCACTTTGGGATGCCAAGGTGGGTGGATTGCTTGAGGTCAGGAGATCAAGACCAGCCCTGGCCAACATGGCAAAACCCTCGTCTCTACTAAAAATACAAAAATTAGCTGGCCATGGCGGTGCATTCCTGTAATCCAGCTACTCAGGAGACTGAGGCATGAGAATTGCTTGAACCCAGGAGGTGGAGGTTGCCATGAGCCTAGATGGTGCCACTGCACTTCAACCTGGGTGGAGAAGTGATACTCTGTTTTAAAACTAAATAAATAAATTAATTAAATGTATGGTTTTTTGTTTGTTTGTTTGTTTGTTGTTGTTTTTGAGACAGTGTCTCCCTCTGTCACCCAGGCTGGAGTGCAGTGGTGTACTCATTAGCTCACTGCAACCTCTGCCTCCTAGGCTCACGTGATCCTCCCACCTCAGCCTCTCTAATAGCTGGAACTACAGGCATGGACCACCATGCTTGGCTAATTTTTTAAGGATTTTGTAGAGACGGAGTCTCCCTATGTTGCCCAGGCTGGTCTTGAACTCTTGAGCTCAAGTGATCCTTCCACCTTGGTTTCCCAAAGTGCTGGAATTACAAACATGAATCACCATGCCTGGCCTAAAATGTATGTTTTTCTTAAAAAAAAAAAAAAAAAAAAAAATCAGAGAATATAAATGCTAAAAAACAAATACGGAAGTGCAAAAATATAAAGACTTAGTGTATAGACCCTTAAAGCCCCCTAATTAACTCAGAGTCTTGTGGCCTCACTGGCATTTCAATCTCATTATATACCTTCAATACACTTGGCAGGCAACTCTCATGTTTTTCTGTTTAAAAGCTTTTGCTCCTTTTTAGCCCCTTCGCTGAGATTTATTTGCGGGCTGTCTCTCACCTTCTACTCCTTTCTAGAGCTTAGATGCCAGATGCCTTTTTAGGTTATTGAATGATAAAGTGTTTCTATCACTCTCCCCACCCAAAACCTGTGTGCGTAAACACCTCATTCAGAATCTCTCACTTCTCTATGTTTTATGGGTTGACTCTTCACTTGGGTCCTTCCCACCTCCAGGAGAATGGTTTTACTTTGAACTGCTTTGAAATACTGAGATAACTTAAGCATGCATTGAGGCTCAAGGGCGGGGAGGTGGATTCCATCACAGCATGAAATACTGAAAAACAACTACACAAAACCAGTCTCCATTACCCAATTCAGAAAGTGGAAAAGCTAAGCATTGTTCTAATTTCGGTTCAGGTACTACTTAGTGGGCATGCAGGAGCAGCAGTGCGTTGATGGGGAGTGGAGCAGTGCACTTCCAGTCTGCAAATTGATCCAGGAAGCTCCCAAACCAGAGTGTGAGAAGGCACTTGTAAGTAGGTGTCTCGTGTCTATCTTGTTCACAGCTGGATCTCCAGGACCTGACATCACTCCTGGCATATGCTCCATATATATCTGTTTAATGTGGGATATTTTGTTTTTGAATGGGTTGGCCTTGGCCTGGCTATAGAAGGGGCTCACAAACTATTAGCTCACATTTTTGTAAATGGAAGTTGGAAGTTCCCATTCACCACCATCATCACAAATACCTCATGAGACCCTGTTGGTAGAAGTTGTTGTCTCATGTGCCTTATAGACCAGTGGTCCCCAACCTTTTTGACACCAGGGATGGGTATCATGGAAGATGACTTTTCCACGGATGGGGGTGGGGAGAGTGGGGATAGTTTGGGGATGATTCAGGTGCATTACATTTATTATGTACTTTATTTCTATTATTATTACATTGTAATGCATAATAAAATGATTATACAACTCACCATAATGTAGAATCAGTGGGAGCCCTGAACTTGTTTCCTGCAACTAGAGGGTCCCATCTAGTTAGGAGTGATGGGAGACAGTGACAGATTATCAGGCATTAGATTCTTATCTGGGAGTGATGGGAGACAGTGACAGATCATCAGGCATTAGATTCTCATCTGGGAGTGATGGGAGACAGTGACAGATTACCAGGCATTAGATTCTCATAGAGGAGTCAACCTAGATCCCTCGCATGAGCAGTTCACAGTAGGGTTCACGCTCTTAGGAGAATCTAATGCCACCGCTGACCTGACAGGAGGTGGAGCTCAGGCAGCAATGTAAGCAAGGCAGAGTGGCTATAAATACAGCTGAAGCGTTGCTTGCCTGCCCACTGCTCACTTTTTGCTGTGTGACCCAGTTCCCAACAGGCCATGGACCGGTACTGGTCTGTGGCCCTGGGGTTGGGGATCCCTGTTATAGAGCAAGGCACATAAGCACAATGCGTGATAATTGGAAAAGTCTCTAAAATCCTTCTAGGCTCCAAAACTAAACAAACAACACTGAACAGATCCATTTTCATTGAGATTCTTCTTTTTAGTACATCTTTATTATTGGGATAATATTAATAAGTATATTTAAGCCAGAAGATATAAGTGATTCATCATGTTGAAATCCCAAATCTTTACTTAAGCTAGCCTGGTTCTGAGCCCCCATTCAGAGAGCTAACTGCTGCTCACTGGCTTCAGAGTATATAGCTGGGTCTCAGTCCTTACGTTGTAACTGGTAAAATATTTTCTTTCTTCAGCTTGCCTTCCAGGAGCGTAAGGACCTCTGTGAAGCCATAGAGAACTTTATGCAACAATTAAAGGAAAGTGGCATGACAATGGAGGAGCTAAAATATTCTCTGGAGCTGAAGAAAGCTGAGTTGAAGGCAAAATTGTTGTAACACTGCAGCTGAGCAGATGTAATAGAAATAAACTTATGAATAAAATTTCTTCTTGGTTCTGAAATTGGTTTCAGATGTACCTCTTATTGGGCTGAAATTGCCAACTGCAGTTGTATAATGCACCGTGTGTGTGTGTGTGTGTGTGTGTGTGTGTGTGTGTGTGTGTTGTTCTCAGAATGTGAAAAGGCAAATGTAGTGGTTGTCTAAGGCCAGAATTAGCAACATATTATTGGAGCATAGAGGGCTTAATTTCCAGTCTGTAAGGAGAATGGGGAAACTCTGATCTCAGCCGAGAGGGTACCCTGTCTTTTAACACCAGACCATGAATTAGGAAACCAAAACTAACTGCAACTTATTAGGCAAAAATTAACCTTCCATTTTGGAAAAGATGTTTAGAATAGTTACATCCTTAAAAATGACACACTGGGGCAGAAGGATAGCTAAGACCCAAACTCTCCTCCCAGTCTTGCCCACATCTGGCTTATGGAAACAGGTTTCCAAATCTTCTGCAGGAAAATCGCTTACTGCCTCTTGAATGAAACCTCATCCTGCATGGTAGATTAGAGATGGTTCAACACAAGTGAATATATTTCTTCTCTTTTTTAGAAACAAATATTTTAAACTACTTTTTACTTAAATTGTCCTTTTTTAGAGGGTAGAAGGAATAAGAATCCTAAGGCTTTCAATCAAGATGTCATACTGAGCTGGTGTGACAAGCTTCTCCCACCTCTCATTCTGACTGCTACCTGGAACACATATGATATCTGGATAAAATGCAACCAATATAAGCCAGCTTGAAATAATGGAAAATCGCTAGGTAGAGTTATGAAGGGGAATAAAAGATGGACTCTTAAGTACCTAAGAGTCTACTAGCAGACACACACATAGCATTCTTTTAGAGTGGTTAGAATGAACTAAACATTTTTCAGACTACAGTGGGCTATTAGAGCTCAGATGAGAGGAGGTTCACTTCTGTCTGGGAGGAGGAGGCAAGAATATCGTCAAGGAAGAAGTCACAGTTATTTGGGCCTTCAAAAGTGAGTGAGAATTGGAGACAAAGATTAAGGAGCTCATTCCTGATGGAAAGAATATTTGAGAAATGGAGTAAGACAATAATTTTTTTTTTTTTTTGAGATAGAGTTTAGCCCTTGTTGCCCAGGCTAGAGTGCAATGGCACGATCTCAGCTCACCACAACCTTCACTTCCTGGGTTCAAGCAATTCTCCTGCCTCAGCCTCCTGAGTAGCTGGGATTACAGGCACGCACCACCACGCCTGGCTAATTTTGTATTTTTAGTAGAGACAGGGTTTCTCTGCATTGGTCAGGCTGGTCTCAAACTCCTGACCTCAGGTGATCTGCCAGCCTCAGCCTCCCAAAGTGCAGGGATTACAAGCGTAAGCCACCACACCTGGCCAATAATAAGAGTTTTAACCAAGTAAATTCATTCCTAGGATTAATCTAACTGGAGCAAAATGATTTGAAATTGAAGTTACTTCTTATTTATATATATTGTCTATCTAGGAGGACCTTACAAGCATTTGAAATGTCTACTCTTAGGAAAATTTTGAATAAATTTGGTACTTCAAATGTAATGCAGACTTATATGGTGATAAATATGAGGAAGTAGAAAATCTTAAAAATATAACCTTAAGTAAAAATAGAATATTTAATAAGGGCTTGTGATTGCATTTATGTAAAACCTTTATTCTTCTTAAGATTTTTAATGTTGTAAAATGAATTTCTAATAATAATTTTAGAAGGCACTGCACAGAGGCAGAAAAATTGGGATATGTTTAGGAACTTGCACATAGCCTGGACTGGCCTAGATGAAGCATGGAAATTGGTGAGAGAGAAGGTGGCTGGAAAGGTAAGTCAAAGTCAGTTTATGGAGGGTTTTGAATGACATGCCAGAGAATGTACACTTGCTTTTGGTAGGCAGAGAATATACACTTGTTTTTTGGCAGTCAGACCATGGAGACATGGAAGCCTTTCAAACAAGGAAGTAATAAGGACAGAACATAAAGAAAGATTTCTCTCACAATGCTGGTTGTATTATTGGTTGATGAGGGAAAAGAACTAAGAGAAACCAATGAAAGGACTCCTACAATAGTCCATACCGGAGGCACTATCAACCCAAACTGGTTTAGTGGCAGCAGAAATGAAAAAGAAGCAGCAGACACGAGAGGTATTGCAAAACTCATATCAAAACAACCTGCCAACTAATCAAACATTGAAGGGTGAGGGCGAGGAGGAGTTCAAAAGTGAATCTGAAATTTTATTCCTGAGAACCAGAGGTCAGAAAAAGTTGGGGTCAGAAAGTGAAGCTTGTTTGCAGGAAACGAGAAATTCCTCTTTGGATGTGCTGAGGGTGAAGTGCTTGTAAGATGTCCAGTGGGCAATAAAAAAACCCAAGAAAGTAAGTCTTGAGTTTGGGAGAGTAATCAGAAATAACGTAGTGCTGGCTAGTCTTCTTACTGGTAATAGTTAAAGCTGTGACATAAAGCAAGATCATTAAAATTGCGAAGATAATTTTTTTTTAAAGAAGAGCCTGAGATATATCTATATTTAGGAATGAGAAGGAGGAAGAGGAGGTAACAATAACTAAGAAAGAGAAATCGGTTAAGTTAAAGGAATCAGGAAAATTTAGTGTCATGGAAGCCAAAGGAGAAGAGTTTCAGAAAGGAAATGATCAGCAGTGACAAAGGCTGCAGACAGATCATAAGAAATGAATTAAAGGTATTTTGGACTTGGACCTAAGGTCATGCCTCAGAGAGACATGTCAGTAGAAGAGTGGGTAGAAGCCAGATGGGAAAGCAACAGGCGGAGTGATGAATGAGAAAGAACAGGCAGGTAGAATAAACCATAGCTTTGAGAAGTTCAGCATCACACTAAAGAAGAAAGGTGGAATTTACAGTATTGGCAAAATTGAAGGGACATTTCAGGATGAGAGGTGCATTGAAGATGAGGCAAGAAGAGAAGAAACACCTCTCCTCTGAATGAGGATTGAATAGGAGGGAAAATTTGACACTGATAAAGCTAAGGTAGAATGACTTTTAGTAAAGTAGGAGGTAAGAGCATCTGCTGAGAGGGAATGTGACAATTTGGTGATCTAGAAAGAAAAATCTGCAAGAGTCACTGTGGAAAGTAAACAAAAGGACTTCAATACATTGGGAAATGGTACTTTAAAGAAATAGCAGCTTTAAAGGTGGTATTTCTTCCAATTTAGTGCTCAAGACTGTGCAATCTGGAATCCTCTACGTTCATTCTTGTCAAATCAGTGTCTCACCTTGGTGACCTAGTGCATGGTTTCTTTACATCTAATATCCTTACCACTTTTATCTAATGATTTCTACCTTTTACTCAAATGTCACATCTTCTGTAAAAACTTCCTTAACTCAACCTGTTGTAGTTTAGCTCCTTTTCTGAAACTCTTCTTGGTCTTTTATATTTATTACAGAAAAAGTGAAGTTCTCAGAAAGAATAGCCTTTTAATAGCAGACTTCTGAGCACACAAATCTTAACCTTGAGGATTAGTAGCTTAATTGGACAATGTCAGTGCTTGTGGTCTTTTTAGATCTATGTGAGAAGAAACACGGCTGGTCCTTCATTGTGTTCTTCTGAGCACACTGGATAGATCAATTTCTGGAGACCCTCTGGTGCCTGACATGTAGCAGTAGTTAACATTTGCTGAACTCTGAATATGTTCTAGATAACTCAGCACATAGTGGAAACCCAATACATGTTTGATAAATACCCCACCTTTTGTAATTCCTTGGGGTGGGATAGAGACAAGCTCTGGGCAAGAATGTCAGTTCTTAAACTCCAGGAAAACCTACTGGACCTAGTGTCATGGAAAGTGGATCATTTTTGCGGAGCCTGTCTGAACCTCACAGTATCTAAGGTTTCCAGGCTAGCTGGACTGTAACTTGCATAACCCTTGGGTGTTTATGAAAAGAAAAAAGAATTCTGGCTTCAATTACCTTTCCACTTAGGGGAAATGGTTGGCACAGGAGAAAATAAATGATTGCAACATGTTACGGAGAATGAGGACTAGCAAAGAGGAAGGAGCTTAGGTAAACAGTGCTGCTTTATTTCTGCTGTTAATCATTCATTGGGCCTATCAAAAGTTTCTGCCCATCTATTTCCATCCAGCCATCCCTGACCAGCCAACTGCATGGTTGACATTCAGGGACTTTTTGGTGGAGCAATTACGAATCAACTTCAGGGTATTATGATAAACTCTGATCTGGGCAGGAACCAGGACTACATAGATCAAATCAGTTTTCTTCTTTGAGAAACTATCCAAGATATCATCATAGAGTCTTCTGCGCTTCCTCAACTACCAAAGGTCGGTGGACTACTAAACCCTTGGGGTAGCTTGGAGGAAAGGCTGGTGGTTTGCCCCTTTAAGGAGTGCAGGATTAGAAGGATAAAACAGAGACAAAAGCTTGGAGGTGTTTTCAGCAGAAATCTTTTCAGGATCACTGTATTAGGGGGATGTATGACTTGAAAAGTACTTTAACCCCATCTGAGCCTCAAGTTTTAAAAATTATAAATGGAGGAATAATATTGCATTCTAATAAAATAAGCTAAAGAAGAAGAGGTGTAAGGTATTGCTCTTGTTACTGTATCTAAAAGACAGGTGTGTTGGTTGGTTGGTTGATCTTTCACCATCTTCCCATATCAGAGAGTTGAGGCAAGGGGTCAACCAGACTTTTCAAAGGGTTCACAGGAAGCCTGCTTCTTGTAGTCTACATTCTGAAAACTTGGGTCATTTCTTTTTTTCTGAGATTTGATTAACCACTCCAAATCTCCTCCACCATTGACAACAAAGATGTTTAGATTTGGTAATAAGGAGGACACTGGCCAGCCTCCAGTTGGTCTCTGAAGCTAGCAGGCTTAGTCGTCCTCACCTTCTTTACTTTCTTAATTTGACGATGCTGATAACCCTTCCTTCTTGAAATTCTCTTCTTCCTTGGTTGACCAGGATATAGTACCATTCTGGTCCTCATTTTAATTCTTCAACCACTTGTCTCTTTGCTGATTCCTATTCTATCTCTAAATATGGTAACACCAAGAGAATAAAAAGTAGACTACAGAAGAGGCAGAAGCATTAAAGAAAGTTGGCATTAAGCTTAGAGATACATTTGAATGTAGTATGAGCAGAGAATAAAGGAGATGATAGAAATATAAAGAGATTTGGCCGGGCACAGTGGCTCACGCCTGTAATCCCAGCACTTCGGGAGGCCGAGGCTGGTGGATCGCCTGAGGTTGGGAGTTCGAGACCAGCCTGACCAACATGGAGAAACCCTATCTCTACCAAAAATACAAAATTACCCAGGCATGGTGGCATATGTCTGTAATCCCAGTTACTTGGGAGGCTGAGGCAGGAGGATCATTTGAACCTGGGAGGTGGAGGTTGGGGTGAGCCAAAATCATGCCATTGCATTCCAGCTTGGGCAACAAGAGTGAAACTCCATCTCAAAAACAAAACAAAACAAAAAACAAAAAACAACCCCCTCCTCCCAAAAAAAGCAAAACAAAAAAAAAGAGATTCTGAGAAGGGTGGAAAAGTGTGGAAGCAAATTTTTTCTGGAGTTTGAAAATGATATAATTGAGAGCCTAGGTGTAAGGAAGAAGACACTCAGCCCGAGACTGGAGAAAAATATTATCCTTTCACAAGGTATCTGCACTTTAAAAGGGGGAAGTTAGACAAAATAAATATCTTAACTTAAAAAGTAACTTCTCATGGAGGGAGAAATTTGAGGACTAAAGGCTGTTTCAGTGTCTCTCAAATTGTACTGCATTGCTAAGTGCTAATAGTATTTTTCACAAGGGACCCGGCATGCTGACTAAAGTTCTTGAGTTGGTTCCATTTCAGCAGGAATTTAAAAGATGATGTCCTTGAAATATGAAAGCGTTTGCTAGAGTAGTCTCAGCTTTTCTGTGAGCAGTTACAGAATTGCAGAATTTGTTCATCTAGGTTTAATGTCATCATTTCAGAGATGGAGGTAACTGATATCCAAGAAGCTGATACAGCTTCTTCAAGATCACAGACTTAGTATGTGGTATTGCTGGAACTCCAACTTGGGTCTTCTCAGCTCGTGAGTTCTAGCCTCCATTCCCATACTCTGTGGCCAGCTGGTTTCTGCTGAGGGACCATCAGGAGTAGTTATGGTGAACTGCAAATGCTGTAGTTGGAGAAGAGTTAGGATGCAACCTGATGGTTTGTTAGGGAAGTCTAGTCACTGTATTATCTCTCTTCAAAACTGACAAAGCATTTCACACACATTATTTCATTTGGTCCTCAGTGAGACAGTCATTCTCACTCTAAAGATAAAATTAAATTGAATTTCATTCCTTTTAGATTTATTGTTATTTATTCTGTCTTATTCCTTCCTCCATGTAAATTTTAAGCTAGTTAAATTCTGGTGCTCAAATTAGGTCTTTCTAAAGGCAGTGAAAGAAATCTCTGCAAAATAAGGAGGAACTCTTTTCTCTTCCTCTGCAGCTGCAAAAAAGCAATGATAATCTGTGTGACAAAACTGACCTTGCAAATGTTTTTTCTAACAAAGGAGTCACAGGATTATATAAATCGATTACAATACCACGTTAGAGATGGAAAGTTGAATAAGTACCTTCCTTGTCTTCAAGGAATTCACAGTGTATTTCGGGAGGCAAAGCAAATAGACAGTTACGATACAAAGCAATGTTTCAATTAAGGTGTTAGCCAAGTACTGGAAGAACAGAAAACACTGGCATCTCACGATGAAGTCAGGCAATGCTTCACCAAGGAAGTGACATTTGATCAGAATAGTGAATAAAATAATAGTGAATAAAGGAGAAGTTGGAGGTAAGAGCATTAATGCATGTGAGCCATTAACTGTAAATGCTTGCAGGTGTTTTTCAAAAAAATCCTGGCTGTGTGTGGTGGCTCATGCCTATAATTCCAGCGCTTTGGGGGGCCGAGGTGGGAGGTTCACTTGAGGCCAGGAGTTCAAGACCAGCTTGGGCAACACAGTGAGACCCCTGTCTTTAGAAAAAATTTAAAAATTAGCTGGGTGTGGTGGCATGCTCCTGTGGTCCCAGCTACTGGGGAGACTGAGGTGGGAGCATCATTCGAGCCCAGGAGGTTGAGGCTGCAGTGAGCTGTGATTGCACCACTTCACTCCAGGCTAGGTGACACAGAGCGAGACTCTGTCTCAAAAAAAAAAAAAAAAAAAAAAAAATCCAGAATGTCTTTGGGGAAGGGTAAGTGTCTCCTTGAGACTGAAGCATGATGTTCTAAGTGAGAAATGATGGGAAAATTGGGGCAGATATGGGAACCTATGCAAACTGGGAACCATGAAAGTTTTTAAGCAGAGTAACAACATGTAAATTGCTTTTTAGGGATATAATGGCATCAACATGGAAGCTGGCTTATAAATGTTTGAAGGCTTTTACAGTGGTCTAGAGTGAGGGGAAGGGAATTATAGGAACCTAAACCTGGACTATGGAAGTGGAGTGTAGGAGAGAGTGGCAGATTCTGGTGCTGCTGCTATGACCAACTTGACAGGACTTGACGACTCTGAATAGTGCAAGGAGGTGAGACAGAGGAGGCAATAATGAGTTGGATTTCTAGTCTGGGAGGCTGGGTGGAGATTGTCACCTTCACTGAGACAGAAAGCGCAGATATTAAGTAGTGTTGGAGGAACATAGTGAATTTAGTTTGAAATATGTTAAATTCAAGGTGCCTGGGAGATACAAATGGAGTGATTGAAAATACTGATTTGAACCTCGGAAATTTTAACTTAATTTTTTTTTTTTTTTTTTTTTGCTTAAATGAGAAATCTAACAGTCAAAAGTTTTAGTTTACTTTCAAGGTTGCAGGTAAAGAGGAAAGTGTAATAATTATTTCCGGATTTGGCAAGGAAAACTCACAAGCACTTTTAACTTCCAGTAAACAGAAGAAATGTTCATAAAAATATTATTCCAGAAAAAAAAATTCACTAAGATAACCAGTCAGAATTACACTTTTCTAAGGTTAAAAGTTACCATCATGTGGCAGAGCAACCATCTCTAAAATCCAGGAATGACTTCTTTATTAGAAAAAACATTTGCAAGGTCAGTTTTGTCATGTAGATTATCATCTGTCTTTTCACAGCTGCAGAGGAAAAGAGTCCCCCTCATTTTATAGAGATGTATTTCATTGCCTTTAGAAAGATGTAATTTGAGCACCAGAATTGAACTAGTTAGCAACCAGAGTAAAGAAGACAAGCCTGAATAGCTTAAAACTTACACTGAGGAAGGAATAAGACAGAATAAAATAATTATAAACAATTGAATTTATGGAGCATGGAAGTTTTTGCATGAACCAGAGACAATTAGGCCCAGAGGTCTGTGGGTGATCTATCTATCTATTTATTTATTTATTTATTTTTGAGATGGAGTCTCTCTGTCGCCCAGGCTGGAGTGCAGTGGTGTGATTTCAGCTCACTGTAACCTCCGCCTCCCGGGTTCAAGCGATTAACCTGCCTCAGCCTCCTGAGTAGCTGGGATTACATACAGGTGTGCACCACCACACCCAGCTAATTTTGTATTTTTAGTAGGGACGGGGTTTCACCATGTTGGTCAGGCTGGTCTCGAAGTCCTGACCTCGTGATCTGCCCGCCTCAGCCTCCCAAAGTGCTGGGATTACAGGCGTGAGCCACCGTGCCTGCCCTGTGGGTGATTCATGCATGGTGATTAAAGTCATGGACGTGGATGACTTCCTTCCAGGAAGACAGCTGAGGGCAAGGGAAGACAAAGCCCCAGGACAGCCCCAGGGGTGCCAGCATCCCTCTGCTCTGCATGACACATTGGATCTCATTGTACCAAAAGCCACAGTGGAGACCAGACCCAGGGCTTCTAGCCAGAAGTTCAGTGGATGTTTCTCTGCACTGGGGGTATAATTAAAGTCCCTGGTGATGCAACCATTTATTGCAATTTTAAATCATTATGATGACAGTATTTTAACGCCTAGGAGTTTGGCTTATGACAGAGTGACATTCCAATGCCAATTCTATGAAACTCTTCCCTATCATTTCTTTTGAATGTTTACTATGTGCCATCCACACGCCATGCCAAACCCCTCTCAGAAATTCTGAGATGCAATGACAGTTATCCTTTTTATTTTGTAATAAAGGAAACTGAGGCTTAGAGGAGCTGAGTGTTTTATCCGTGGGACTCGGTTCCCATGTGGTAGAACCAGGAGGCCAACTCATATGTTCTGGGTGTGGCTCCAGAGCCCATGCCCAAGGTCTTGGCCACACTGTCCTCCTCTGTCCCCAGCTCTGTGGCCATGGCCTAGATGTGAGGCTGAAGCAAAGGGAGTGAAATAACTTCCTCATCACAGTGTAGGGTCTGCATTTTTCTGTGTCTCCTGTCATAACCTGTGGAAGGAGGAGAACCGGTTTTTGCTTACTCCTTCCCTCCTTCACTGTCCTCCCTTGACTAGCTGATGATATGATGACTTCGGTTTAAGAATGGAAGAGCCTAGAGTAAAATTGCTTGGGCCAGTTCTCATTGTTCACATTAAAATACAGGTGTTTGCCTTGCTTTAAAATCAGGTAAAATCAGTCCTTAACAAAGCATACACCGTAAGGGGAGACGCGGATGTGGCACAGTACTTTTCTTTGGAACATATTTTATCCCTAGAGCCTTTGGATTTAAATTAAATGCACATTTTTTGATCTCTTTAACTTCATGAGGCACAGGCTAGGTGCTATTGTGGGACAGAAATAAATGGGAGCATACTCTGTAATTTCAAGGATCTTGTGGTTTAGTGGTGAAGGCAGACTTCAAATGTGAGTTACATACCAAATCTGAATCAGGGTTATAAATACAAAATTGCACTTGGTATGTGGAGGCTTGCTTGGATAGGAGGGAATGCTGGAGAAGGGACTGGCAGAATGAGTGGGAATTAAAGAGGTAAAAGAGAGAGGGTAGATAATGTGGACAGGAATGGGAGGTAGGAAAGTGCTGGGAATGGTAAGGAATTCTGGTTGTCCAGGACAGCTGGAGCCTAGGGGGTCAGGCCACAATACTGAAAAGTTAGTCATCAAAGCCAATTGAGTGAATGCCAGTTCCTGAAGGCTCAGTTCATAGAAATAAATTTGTTGAATTTATCAAAGTATCAATTTACCTAACATCGTTTTAAGAAATATTCATTTTGGAGGCCAGGCACGGTGGCTTATGCCTGTAATTCCAGCACTTTGGGAGGCTGAGGCAGGAAAATTGCTTGAAGCCAGGAGTTTGAGACAAGCCTGGGCAACATAGTAAGATCACATCTCCATTATAATTTTAGAAATGAAAAAGAAAAAATATTCATTTTGAATATTCAATGAGTATAAATATATTCTTTTTGACTGTAGCTAATGAACATATATATTTAGCAGCATTTAAGATATTTTTGTTCAACTTCTTGAAGCTAATGATTTAATCTTATGGTTGTATTTTTATATAGTCATGAATATTTTTCTGAACATATTCAACACATGTATTTTTCCTGTGAATGTAATGACAACTGCAACAATTCCTATGGGAAATTTCCACTTTATACTCTTATCCTTTTGATTTTTCATAGTCAAATTCTGTTTTGCCAACCCACTGGTATTTTTAATCTCTTTCTTCAATTTCACTGAAATTCAATAAACACAACAAATCTACTCATTGTCAAAAATTGAAGAAACTTTTTCCCATAGTTTTCATAGTTCATAACACATCTTATTGGGTGGGAGAAATTTGTCACATTTTACACATTTCACACATTTCACAGATGATGAGTGAGGTGGTTTTCATGATATGCAGCCTGCCTGGCTCTCAGCTGTCTCCAGCTTCACAAGATTGTGAGGGCAGAGAGTAGCGTAGAGTTAGGAAGGAGGAAAATGGGAAAAGAGAGGGGGAAACTGGGTAGAAAGGGGAAGCATGAAGGCCCAGAATGTTGGTCCTGGCTCCTCCCAACCTCTTTAGACCACCTGGATTCATTCAGTACAAAGTCTGTGAACACATTTCCAGTAAGTGATGACAGCTGGTAAATTGCTCATTAGGTGAATTTATGTACTGGCAGAGTTGCCCTGGTGGGGGTGTATAGAGCTCATGGGACAGGACGTGTGTGAATGGGGTCCCACAGCTGACAATGGGCGGAGGGAGGGTTTCATCAGAACTGAGTTTTAGAAAGATAAGAGGCTTATGTAAGTCTTTACTCAAGGAAGAAATTATACCCCACAAAGTATGAAGGGCATTATCAACTTCCCTTCTCTCACACAGTTTCTCTCCAAGATGTTTCAGTCCTACATTATGTAAGCTGTCCCATATTACTGAGATCAGCTTTATGTTGAGGGACTGAACATTACCTTAGATGTACATTACATAACATGACAGTCCTACATTATGTGGGACTGAAATATCTTGGGGAGAAATACTGAAGGGACTCCCTTTATCTAAATGTATATGGGCTTTGTATGAATTATGGATGCATGAAAGTGGCCAGCCATCTGGATCTAACAGAGCTGTCAAAGTAAAAGATGAAATTCACTGTTTTATAGGAGTGAATTTGGTTAACTTCATATATTCCTTTGAAGACAAGCACTATTTCTTTTTTTAATTTCTTTCTATTTTTATAGATTTATGGTATAGAAATTTCTCAAGAAACTAAAAATAGAACTCCCCTTTGATCCAGCATTCCCACTATTAAGTATCTATTCAAAGGAAAGGGACTTTTTCTAATGCAAACTTAGGATATATTGTGTTCTCCAAAGGGAAAGGGAAGTGGCGGTGAAGAATAAACAAAATAGTCCTTACTAATTTTGCTTTAAACACATCTTTATATAGTCTGATTTAAAAATAAAAGTGCATTTGCCACGTATATTTTTCATATATATATGTGTGTGTGTGTGTGTGTATGATCATTTTTCAAAACTGCAGATTGCTTGATGGTTTATTGCCTTTGTCAATAGTTCTCACAAGGAACTCCCAATACTTCTATATGGCGACTCAACTCTTTCTATCCCATCATTTTCCTGTCTGTTTGTTTTGTTTTGTTTTGTTTTGTTTTATGTTTGTACCTTTCCTCTAACTCCACTGCCATTTCTTTGTTCAGATCATCTGGCCAGTTGCAAGTCTTTTCACTCAACCTCCCTGTTTCTTTCCTCTAATCCCTTCAATCTATCTTGTGCACATCTGCCATAATGATCTTAAAGCGTAATAATTGTGTCATTTCTCAGCTTAAAAACAAACACTCACATAAAAAACAAGCACTTTTATTCCCCAAGGAGTAAAGTCTATGAATTTCCTAAACTTGACCTTTACGTCCCATTCAGACACATCTGTAAACTGTCCCTTCCCCATCTCAGACTCTTAGCCAAATTGGAGTATTATCTATTGCTCCCTCAACATGCCCTGCATCCATTCTTCAATGTCTTCAGTATACCTAGTGCAGACACAGTCTCCTCTGCAAAGCCCACTCCCTCCCTCCACTTGGAATCAATCTCTCTTCTGAACACAGAGCTTCTGCAGAGGCCAATCCTTACTGTCTTGTGCTGCAACATTTGTGCTCAGGGGTTTGTGTTTTGTTTCCACTCCAGGCTGTCATTTCCTTGAAGACATGGATCCCATAACATTTATTCTAGTGCTTTATGACAAGTGAGAATTCAATGACTATTTATTAAATTGAGTTCTTTCAGCAGAAAAAATCAGTGAAGCAGAAGGCCATGCGCCCCTCAAGAACTCCATCTGGGGCTCTTCATAGAAAAGGGAAAATGGCAGCCTGGCCCTTCTGCAGGCTGTGGAAAGTCTCTGATCCAATTCTCTTCCAAATGACCTTGGTCGCTGCTCTGTTGCCTGCTATTCTTGGTGAGTAGTGGGAAACAAGCCCAGATCGGCAACAAATAATCAAGATCATCTGTACATTCACTTTTAAGGCTAAAAAAAATGATGACTGAGCTTCTAGCAGAGACCCAGCTTCATCAACAAGTGGTTTATTTGACAGGCTAGAACTTAGGGAAATTTGCTTTACACATAAAGGAAATAGTGTTCTAGACATTTTCCCCTAGATTTTTATTTCTCCAGGAAAGAATTTCTCTCCCAACCATAACTTGAACAGATCTATATTATCTATCACTATGACTAAACAATTTTCACTGCCTGTGGGCTTATTCAGGGGGTGCTTAAAAAGTAAATCAGCCTGGTATTTAATTCTTGCAAAAAAAGCAAAGTTAAGATTTTTATGCTTCAAGGGCTCCTTGCTTCTTCCTCCATAGCATTCAAAATCAAACAGGTGTTTAAAAAAACACAAATTAAAAATGTTATTTTTACCCATTTCCCAGCCACCCTGTTTCTCTTCCCTGAGGCAACCAATATTATGTAATGTTATTTTTAATACAATAATATGTTTCTGTTGAGGCAACTTGCAGGGACTTCTGACTTTGCACAGATGCATTTGAGTCAGCAGATATGGGGAATCTAGTAGGTTGGTGAAGTTCATGTCTTTCTTCTTTTTCAGATAAATTATCCCATGTGTAGTAGAGAAGGGGTAAAAATTCTGCCTTTTATCATTATTGTTTATTGTTATCATTGTCATTATCTTTTGTGAACAAATATATATTACTGATCACTCACTAGGTGTATTGAACAGAGAGTATAATGGGAGTTACGATTTTTCTTGACTAGAGGTGAAAAGAATGATCCCTGCTCTAAACATCATGCCACAGAAACAATAAGACCTTGTGTCCCAAGGTATAATTTTTGGTGCTCCTTGTCATTTTGGTGTCCAGGCAATTGTGATCCTCCACCCACTTTATCGTTTGCTGCCCCAGTGAATATTACTACGTTGACTGAGACACACTTCGAAACTGGAACTACTCTGAAATACACCTGCCGCCCTGGCTATGCCAGATCCCATTCCGATCAGATGCTCACCTGTAATTCTGATGGCCAATGGACGTATACTACCTTCTGTGTCCGTGAGTATCAACATTTATTTTTTTCATTTGTGCTTTTCCTATCTTTGGAAACTAAATTTTCTGAATCTTTAGTCACCAAGAAGACAGTTTGTCAATTACTGATTTCAATGTACATACTTGTGGCATTTTTTGAAAAACAAAGCAAAACAGAAAAATTGGGGGTAGTTAGTTGCATTGAAAAATAACTCTATTCTTTTTTTTTGAGATGGAGTCTAGCTCTGTCTCCCAGGCTGGAGTGCAGTGGTGGAATCTTGGCTCCCTGCAACCTCTGCCTCCTGGTATCAAGTGACTCTCCTGCCTCAGCCTCCTGAGTAGCTGGGATTATAGGCATGCGCCACCACACCTGGTTAATTTTTGTGTTTTTAGTAGATACAGGGTTTCACCATATTGGCTAGGCTGGTCTCAAACTCCTGACCTCTAGTCCTCTACCCACCTCGGCCTCCCAAAGTGCTGGGATTACAGGTGTGAGCCACTGGGCCTGGTCAGAGTCTATTCTTTATGAAGTAATCCACCAAGCACTTCTTTCAAGAAATGAACCACAAATTTCATTATGATACATTGAAAATCAGATTCACTTTTTAAAAAATTATAAAAAGGTAGGTGGCTAGAAAGTGGCAATGCAGTTTTCAAAAGAACCTCACTCAAAATATTTGCTGTGTTTTGAAGAAAAGTTATGATTCACTGTCAGTTGGGAATGCATTCTGTAGTGTTTTCCAATAGTAGGGGTATACAATCGATGCTTTCTCTTTTTTGTTCGTTTTGTGACATGCATTTTGGAGTGGCCTAGGTTCTAAGTACGTGCCATAGACATAGAATGAAGGAAAGCTGTCCCGTCCCTGGTCAGCTTATTAAGTCCTGGACTACGTGTTCTACTGCTGCAATGATTTAACTGGGCATTTTTCTCTATTGGTAAAATGTACCAGAAAAAAACAAGATCAAATTTTGCATTAATTCTGAGGTGAGTCAGGGTTAGAAATAAATTTGAATTTAAATCTCTCCGTGTTTCTGGAAGCAGAAGTGAACCTTGGTTAATTTCTTTTCTTTTCTTATGCCGTATCTGTGAGTACTTGGAAGTACTAATCATCATTTAAATTTTTCTCCCAGACAAACGATGCAGGCACCCAGGAGACTTACCTAATGGGCAAGTGGAGATTAAGACAGATTTGCTTTTTGGATCAGAAATAGAATTTAGCTGTTCAGAAGGGTGAGTGTGAGGTAATCTATGAACAATTCTTTTACCTTTATTTAAAAAGTAGCTGAAGTGTTCATATATTTCAAAATTTAAAATGATGTAAAAAGATAGACATTGAGAATTCTCACTTCCATCCTATCTCCATACACCCCATTCCTTCCTGTCCTCAAGCAAAGATCTATTTTTATTGGTTCCTATGTATCTTTCTAGTGTTTCCTTATACAAATACAAACTAAGAAGTTAGCATATATTCTTATTTTCCCCCCTTTCCTCTAATGAACCTAGTTTTAAATCTTGCTTCATTGTTTACTTATCAATGTATACTGGAGATATTTCCATGGTTTTGCGTAGAGAGTTTCCTTATTAATTTCCTTTTACAATCGCATAGAATGTTGTTGTGTAGTTGTGTCACGGCTTCACCATCCCTTTGATGGATCCATGGATACTTCCAATCTTTTGCTATTCTGAACAATGCTCTGATGTATTCTCTTGTATGTATGTCATATGTAGTTACATCTAAAGGGTAGCTTCCTAGAGGAGGCCTCTCTGGCTCAAAGAGTATGTATATTTGAAAATTTAAAAGATATTGTCCGACTGCTTTCCCTAAGGGTTTCATGGTTTTGCAGAGTATGCAAATGTCTGTCTCTCCATCAACTCTCCAACTGTGTTGTCAAACTTTTGAAAACTTGTCAAATTTTTGAATTTTTCCCAATGTAAGAGGTGAAAATTAAATCTCACTATAGTTTCAATGTACATTTCTCTTTTTGTCAGGGAGGTTGAGTATATTTTTATATGTCCAAGGGATGTTTGTATTTATTTGTGCACTAGTTAGCATGTCTGATGCCTGTTTTTTTTTTCCTTAACTTGTTGAACTTTTTATTCTTAAGTTTTAGGATATATACATTTATACATACACATGAGTCTGTGCATAGCAGGATTTAGGCCTTAATTCTAATATACACTGTAACTTTTCCCACTGTGTGTATGTGTGTGTGTGTGTGTGTGTGTGTGTGTGTGTATGTATATGTATAATGTTTTTGACTTGACTATTGGTATTTTTTCCCCTTAAGGAGAAATTATTTGTATCTATGTTGTTAAATTAATCAATTTCCCTTTTAGAAATGGCTTTTAGATTTTATGTCTTAAGGCCTTCCCCCAATATAAGGTTTAAAAATAATTGCCTATATTTCCTCTACTTTTATATTTTCATATATTTTAATGTTCAAAGCTTTAATTTATTTGGAGTTAATATACAGTATGCAGTATGAGGTACAGGTTTTAGAACATATTTTTTCATATTGCTTTCCTGTTGCCCCAACACCACTTATTTAAAAGTTCGCCTTTACTGATTTGGGATGCTCTTTGATACTATATAAAATTCATATACTTATCTAGGTCTATTTCTGGACTTTCTATTCAATGCCATTATTTTTTCTGTACATTTATGTACAAGTTTCAGAGTCATTTAATAATTGAGGCTTTATAATATGTTTTAATAGCCAATATGGGTAGTGCTATCTTATTACTCTTCTTTTTTGAAGTTTTCCCGACAGTACGTATTTTTCTATAAGAATTTTAAAGTTAGACATATTTTAAAATCAGTGTTAGATTAGTTTTAAAATTAATTTTAGGTGAAGCACAGTGGCTCACACCTGTAATCCAAGCACTTTGGAAGATCAAGGTGGGAAGATCTCTTGAGTCCAGGAGTTCGAGACCAGCCTGGGCAACCTACGGAGACCTTGTCTCTATAAGAAATTTAAAAACTTAGCTGAGTGTGGTGGCACGCACTTCTAGTCCCAGCTGTGCAAGAGGCTGAGGTGGGAGGATCACTTGAGCCTGGGAGGTCAAGGCTGCAGAGAGCCATGATAGCGCCACCGCATTACAGCCTGGGTGACAGGGCAAGACCTCATCTCGAACAATAAATTAATAAAATTAACTTTAGGAGAATAGATATTTTATAATGTTGACTCTCTCTAGATAAGAAAATGTTACCGTAAAGAAGGCAAAACGTTTCCTCTACCCTCTTAGGGTCTCCACCAGGTCTGATAATTAAGTTGACATGAAACAGATTAACAGGAGAAAAGCACACAGGTTTTAATGTAATAAGTACATGGGAATCTTCACAGGAAAATGAAGACCCAAAAAGTGGTCTTTGTACAAAGTTTCTTTATACGGATATCTCTTGGCCTTGACTCCCTGCCTCTGGTGATAAGAGTGTTCTTTTCCTTCAGGTATAGGGAAGGTATCTTTCCTGTGAGAGTTTCATCTCCTGCCTACAGCAAGAAAAGGGGAGATCAGAGTGCCTTCCTGCATCTTGTTGTGTTTCAAGTGCTTTCAACTCAAAAAACAATCTTTATGCTAAAGTGGTCTGTTTTGGCATATTCTGCTACCCTTTGCTATTCCTCCCTCTGTTCATCTTAGTCTTTTTTTTTCTTGTTTCTTCATGTGTATTTCAGCTTTCCTCACAGAGATTTTGCATTTCTTGAAGAGTTTAAACCTCTAGCAAAAACCAAACAAAAAATGTTTTTGGTATTTTAAATGGATTATTTATCCATTTTATATTGTAACTAGTCTATCTATCTATCTATCTATCTATCTATCTATCTATCTATCTATCTATCTAT
>NC_045434.1:63951443-64022567 GCF_002776525.5 Piliocolobus tephrosceles
TATCTATCTATCTATCTATCTATCTATCTATCTATCTATCTATCTATCGTCTATCTACTATTGATTTCTGCATGTTAGTTTGATAACTCAGCTAACTTTCTAAATGTTTGTATTATGCATTAGTTCATTCTCATGCTGCTATGAAGAAATACCCAAGACTGGGTAATTTATAAAGAAAAGAGGTTTAATTTACTTACAGTTCCACATGGCTGGGAAGGCCTCAGGAAACCTATAATCACGACAGAAGGCAAAGGGGAAGAAAGGCACCTTCTTCACATGGTGGCAGGGAGGAGAAGTGTTGAGTAAAGGGGGAAAAGCTCCTCATAAAACCAGCAGATCTCATGAGAACTCACTCACTATCAGGAGAATAGCACTGGGGTAACTGCCCCGATGATTCAATTACCTCCCACCACGTTCCTCCCACGACACATGGGGATTATGGGAAATACAATTCAATATGAGTTTTGGGTGGGGACACAGCAGAACCATGTCATATTATTTGTAAAAATTTAAAAAAATTCTTTCAGTTGAAATCTCTTAGGATTACCTAGTTTGTAATCACATCATTTCAATGATTCTTTTACCTTCTATTTTGCAATTTTTAGATTTCCAATTTCTTTTTCTTGTCTACTTACATTAATTATGTCAGTCAGGATTTACCTGGAGAAATAGAACTGCAGGATTTATTGTAGGGGCATGACTTGACATAGGTGTGGGAGATAGTTAAATGGTGTGTACAGGAGGCTGTTCCTTCAATGTCTGTTGCTGTGGCCTGAAGTCAGCAGGGCAGGGAGTCAGGAAGGGAAGATAGACATGAACTGAGTGCTTCAAGGACAAACTGGAATCTGCAAAGATGAGTGAGTAAAGCCCACCATTGTAAACTAGAATTCATCTTGTTCTTTCACTGCCCCTTAGCCTTCAACTTCAAAAATGGGTATGTCCCGTAGAAGTTGTCCTTCGTCACAGTGCCAGTGTACTTGGATCAGAAGCCAGGGTACATGAAGGAGGAGATCATGCAGGAGCTGGCTCTGCTGTGGCCTGGTTGAGCCCTCTGCCAACAAAGTGATAGAACAGAGAAACAACAGTGCTTGTGAACTGCAGTCACATCCTGTGCTCTGCCCTGACCTTTCTAGCATATGGAGTATGGCTCTACTAATTCACATCTACCATCTTTTATGGGACATACTAACTTGGCATTATGTATGGAAGAGAATTCTGGGAAACATAATTACAACTTAGCTAAGTTGACACAACATAAATCTACCACAGCTCACCCCTTGTCAAATTTGGTATTTGTATACACTAGTCTTAACCATACTTAGCTTAATTTCCAAATAAAGCCAATAGCAAAATAATACTCACATTTTACATAATGCAACTATCCCTCATACACCTGAAAACATGGAAATTCTCTTCCTAAAAGAGAATTCCCTTTGAGCTGAGTCATGTCTCCCCTTTGATATTCTATAACTTAAATATTGAGATGTAAGGTAAGCCACTAGTAACACATCTTATACAGTAGGGGAAGGAAAGGGGTAAAGAGAAATGCAATTAATGTAATATCTATTTATATTGAAATAAGAAAGAAACATTCACAACTTTTATGGTCCTTGTTTATGCAACTGGTCATGTGGTTGTAGCAGGTATTTCTAACAACATGTTTCTGTTACTCATTCCATATTCTCTTTGCCTTCGGCAAGTACTTCATCTGATGTTGGTTCTTGCCCAATGCGGTCGCCTAAACCTTTATTCTTGAATGGTCTGGGCCATCAGCAGTCCTGCCTGATTTGGGTTATTATAGTTTTTCATTGACTTTAATTATAGGGCATGGGAGTATAAAGAGATGCCCCAGGGAATCTCCTGCATTCCAAACATACTCATTTTTGCCATCACTGTGCAGAAGCAATCTAACGTTTCCCATTATTATCAGGATTAGTCACTCCAACCATCAGAGTAGATTCCTTCTTTGCCTTTCATTCACTTGCATGAGGGTCCAGAGTTGACAGGTCTCAACTTCCAAACTTAAGTTAGGGTTTTCAGGTAAAATACAGGATGCCCAGTTAAATTTAATTTTCAGGTAAACAACAAATAATTTTAGTGTATGTTCCACGCAACATTTGGATCACACTTAAACTAAAAAAATGTGTTCATTGTTTACATGAAATTCACATTTAACTAGGCACCCTGTATTTTTATTTGCTAAATCTGGCAACTCTAATTTTTGGAACTCTTGCTGCGTCCCATAGTGGAAGCATTCCTCCATTGGAGACTTCCAAACTGACTGGGCCAGGTGCAGTGGCTCACCTGTAATCCCAACACTTTGGGAGGCTGAGGTGGGAAGATTACCTGAGCCCAGGAGTTCAAGACCAGCCTGAGCAACATAACAAGACCCATCTCTAAAGAACGAAAAAATTATAAAAAAAAAAAATAAAAGAAATAAAAAGACTTCTAGATTAACCAAGAATGTTACTTATTTTTGTGTTCTAAAATTTACAGAGGTTTTAGGGCACATCATAATATACAATCAATTTTCACTAATATTTCAACAGGCACTTGAAATGAAGCTTTTTTAATTAGTAGTATATAGAGTTTGCTACATACACATCAGATTTACTTTCTTTTTTTGAGACAAGTTCTCCCTGTATCACACAGGCTGGAGTGCAGTGGTGCGGTCTTGGATTACTGTAGCCTGGACTGCCCTGGTTCAAGCAATCCTCTTGCCTCAGCCTTCTGAGTAGTTGGGCCTACAGGCATGTGCCATGATGCCTGGCTAAAGTTCTAACTTTTATAGAGATGAGGTCTTGTTATGTTGCTCAGGCTGGTCTAGAACACCTGGGCTCAATAGATTCTCTTGCCCCGTCCTTCCAAACTGCTGGGATTACAGGCATGAGTCACTGTGCCCAGTCAGATCTACTTTCTTGATAAGTTGTTTTGAATATTTTATTATGCTTGTCTTTATATACCTTAAACATGAAGATAGGAGTTAAAGTAAATTAATAATTTTATAATTATTTTAACTATCATAAAATAATTTAACGATAATTAGTAGCATATTTTGATCATTTTTCTTATGTCTCATGTACTTCTGTTTTATTAAAATTGCTGCTACATACATATTTTGCTATGTAAAGATTCATAACTTTTCACTGAAAATCATAATCTTTAACATATAAAGTACCCATTTTTGTGTAATTTAATAATCTTGGTTCTGATGTCCAACTTATGGGATATTAAAATTATTATCTTTGCTTTTCTTTCGATTTGAATTTGCTTGGTATAATTTTATCCTGCCTTTTATTTGTAATCTGTCTGAAACACTTTTAGGTTTGTCTCCTGTACATAAGATAGCTGAATTTTGCTCCAACTAAAAGTTGTTTTTCTTTCATTAGGAGTTTTAGGCATAATTACATTTATTGCTGTGAGTGATACTTATAGACTTGGTTTTGTCATATTATTTCATATTTTATAATATATATGTATGTGTATATTTGTTTTCTATTAAAATATATAGTGGTGTTTAGGAAGGTTCAAAATTTGGTTCTAGTGGTGACCTATATACATTTAAATTTATATAATACTGTTATTCCTCTTTATCTTTAGACAGTTTAAATTGGTTCCTTATTATAAACAACAACAAACTTTTCTTGTATTCTTCCCCCTTTCATGCCTTCTATCTTCCCTACCAGTAAATTTGTATCATTTGTATTATCTTAGTGTTTATTTTGCATTTAATATTAATGTGAAATACTCACACGTGTCTATGGTTGCTTTCACTTCCAGTTTTGCAAATGATCAGGCAATAAGGGAGTTTATTTTACTTTCTCTTCCATATCTCTGTTTTTTGTTAGTTATACTATTTCAGTGCTGTCTGAGCATATAATGTTTATATTTCCTTCAGTCACACTTAAAATCACATTTGTTTTCGTCTCAGATCTGCATGTACAATATTTGCTACCATTTTTGTTTGTTTTGGCTAAAGTTGCCATTGTCATCTCTTGGTTGGCTATAGTTTGTCCTACGGTGGTTTCCAAAAAAAAGTCCCAAGTGAAAATTATTCTTTGAGTTCTTGCAGGTTCAGATAATATATCTGAGGCATTGATACCTAGAAGATAATGGGGCTTGATAGACCCCTTGGCTCATCCCTTCTTTTCTTGGATGTCTTATAGGTACTGCTGCACTATATTTTGCTAGTGAATACTACTGATCTGAAATTTCTTCTCATGTGGCTTGATCTTTCTTTGACTATCTAAAGATATTATTCTTTATCTTTGAAACCTAATACTTTTACTCTTTGTTGTTTTGAGAGAAATCACTTGGTTTAATTTTTTGCTGCTATGTGATGTGCAATTTTAATATGTAGATTGAAGTATTATTTTATTTTAGTAACATTTACTTGAAATATATATATATTTTTTGAGTCAAGGCCTCACTCCCATTGCCCAGGTAGTTACTATGTAATTACCATGATCATGGCTCACTGCAGCCTCAACTTCCTGGGCTCAAGCAATTCTCCCACCTCAGCCTCTCAAGTAGCTGGGAATACAGGTGTGCACCACCATGCCTGGCTAATTTTTGTATTTTTAATAGAGATGGGGTTTTGTCATATTGGCCAGGCTGGTCTTGAACTCCTGGTCTCAAGGAATCCACCTGCCTCAGCCTCCCAAAGTACTAGTATTACAGGTGTAAGCCACCACACCTGGCCTGAAATAAAATTTTAAAAAGCTATTTTGTTCTGTTTGGATTCCTTCTTTATGTTATCCAATTAAGCATATGTTGATTCTCTTTTGCTTGATACTTATGTCTATTAGTTTTCTCTTATCTTTTCTGTTTGTTTCATTTTTGTTGATTTTCTCATTTTTACTCTCTGTTTTCCTTATTGTGTATGGCTTCATAAGCGAAAGTGAGAAGAATCAGAACTAAGATGCTGTTGGAACACTAAGGTGTTCCCATTGAAACAACCAGAAACAATATTTTGCACTTAGTCTCTGGGCTAGGTTGGAAAAACTACATTTTCAAGAAATTTTAAAGTAAAGAAATACTTCATTGTAGTTGTAGTTAAGATATATTTTCTTGAAGTTGTTATTCAGTAAATTCCATAGACTCTTAGATTGCTGAAGGTGACATTTACTTTAGTGTTCTATCACATTGTAGGTTTATTCCTTGATGATGCTACAATTTGATATCATTGATGATTATCAATATCCTTGATGATGCTACAATTTGTAATCATTCTAGTAATATCTTTTGTTTTTTTATTTTCTGTTAGCACAAGATAGAGGGCAGGAAGACAAACTGAGGAAAGAGTAGGACGTATCAAGAGCCATAAAAATGGGAGCGGTGAACTGAAAGCTAATGATGTATGGGAATAAGACACCAACCTGGAAGTCAGAGGAAGCTTTGAGCCAAAGATGGGAAGAGTGTGGAGTCAGTAATCTAGCTGGTACTCTCAACCAAAGACAACTACAGAACACACCGAAGCAAGCCTTTTATTGTTGTGCTTGATTGAGCTCTGGATGAACTGCATTCCTGATACCTAGTAGATGCTTATAGTAACAGATTAAGGAATGAGGGTCCAAAGGAACAAACACACACATCTCATTGTAGTAATGAAATTTTACTGAATGGAGTGCTCAATGGGAAATGATATCCAGGAAAATATGATTTCCTTATTTTAATATAGAGTAACAATTCTATTTACTCAGACCTCTTTAATTTAGGGTAGGAGGAATTCCATTAAAATCTTTGATTTATCTTATTTAGATTTGTCTTAATTGGCTCAACCACTAGTCATTGTGAAGTCCAAGATAGAGGAGTTGGCTGGAGTCATCCTCTCCCACAATGTGAAAGTAAGTAAGGATCTTCTGACTTGACTATCAATTTAAACTCTGTGAGGTAATAACGTCCCTGTGCATCTTTATAAGTATGTGTACCTTCCCTTAGAATTTGCATGAATTTTAGATTTATCACGATGTCTTCCCTGAGTATTTCTTTCCCTTCACTCACTTACCTCAGTTGTCAAGTGTGAACCCCCTCCAGACATCAGGAATGGAAGGCACAGCGGTGAAGAAGATTTCTACACATATGGCTTTTCTGTCACCTACAGCTGTGACTCCCGCTTCTCACTCTTGGGTCATGCCTCCATTTCCTGCACTGTGGAGAATAAAACAACAGGTGTTTGGAGACCAAGTCCTCCTACCTGTGAAAGTAAGTCAGAATGATGAATTCTGTATCAAAATGTTTGCTCTCTTTTGTTTAAAAGAGAAAGAAAGGTGAATTTATTGGGGGCAAAATGGAAAATTCAAAGATGAACTAATTATTGCTCGGATGCAATCATTTATTTGGCCACCTGATACTTATTGCATGTTGTTTTAGAATATAAAAGCCATAAAAATGGGAGTAGTGAACCGGGAGCTAACAGTATATGGGAACAAACAGCAACAACATCTCACTGGTTTGGTGAAGTAAAAGTTTATTCTCATTCATACTAAGTTTGTTTCATGTCCAGGAGACTCTCCAGGGCAGCTGTAGTCTGTGCTGGCTTAGCAACCAGCTCAGCAAGCCAGGTTGCTTTGATCTTATGGCACCTCCATTTCAAAATGTGCTTTCACAGTCTCTTCAGTAGAAGAAGAGAGAAAGGCCAATTATGTCCTGGCTAAGAGTTTTGGCCTGGAAGCAACCACATATCACTTTCCATTCCAGCCTCTTGTCTAGAACTAGAGAGTAGCCTCAGAGGACTGGAGAATGTAGTCTCAGTTTGTTCAAGAAGCGGAACTGAAAATATAATTTGCACCTATAAGATGAAACACATATGCCTGTAGGGCAAGCAAAACCTACTAAGTGCCAGAAGGGCAACAGGACAAAGCAAGTGATAATTGAGTCAAAACATGTATTAGTTAGCTAGTCTAAGGAATCTGAGTTTACTGACTTTACTACTAAGTTTACACAATATTGCTTACTAACCCACCACAGGACACAATCAGATGAGGGGCACAAAAGAGCAGGATACTGCCAACAGTGCAAAATGCCTGGAGTTAGATCTGCAACAAGCAGAAGTGGCAATAGCTAAGGGCGGAAAAGTGGGCAGGGGCCAGGTTATGAAGGACCTTGTGTTTCAGTCTCAGGACTTCAGAACAATCACGAAGGGGAGACCTTTTTTTTTTTTTTTTTTTTTTGAGACGGAATCTCGCTCTGTGGCCCAGGCTGGAGCGCAGTGGCCGGATCTCAGCTCACTGCAAGCTCCGCCTTCCGGGTTTACGCCATTCTCCTGCCTCAGCCTCCCCAGTAGCTGGGACTACAGGCGCCCGCCACCTCGCCCGGCTAGTTTTTTGTATTTTTTTTAGTAGAGACGGGGTTTCACCGTGTTAGCCAGGATGGTCTCGATCTCCTGACCTCGTGATCCACCCGTCTCGGCCTCCCAAAGTGCTGGGATTACAGGCTTGAGCCACCGTGCCCGGCCGAAGGGGAGACTTTGAAAGGCTTTAATGAGGGGAATAAATGTGCTGCATTTTAGAACGATAACTCTGGTTGTGGGACAACAACCTGAAGTAAGACAAAACTTAACTGACAGTCACCTGTTATGGCTTGAATGTGTCCCTCCAAACTCATGATAAAACCTAAGACCCAATGTGATCGTTTTAACAGGTGGAACTTTTGGGTAAGTGATTAAATCATGAAGGATCCACCCTAAGGAATGGGATTAGTGCCCTTATAAAAGAGGTTGACGTGAGAGCCCTAGTCTCTTTTGCCCTTCTGTCTTGTGAGGACAGAGCATTCATCCCTTCCCCGATGTGAGGACGCAGCAAGAAGGCACCATCTTGAAAGGAGAGAGCAAGCAGACATTGAATCTGATGGTGGCTAGATCTTGAACTTCTCAGCCTCCAGAACTGTGAGAAATAAATTTTGATCATTTATAAACTAGCAAAAGTATTTTCTTATAGCAGCAGGAACAGACTAAGACAGCAACTGTGCAACCCTCCAGCCAAAAACTGAAGGTGGCTTCAGCTGTAGTGTGGCAGTGGGGCTGGAGAGAAGTTAAGGGATTGTAGAGGAATTAAAGTGGCAGAATTGACAGGATTGGATGACTGCCAGGATGTGGGTAAGGGGTGTGGGATAGAGGGCAACTTGTTCTCTGCTTGTCGGGGAATGGGTCTCTGATCCCCTGGGCTGCCTCTGCACTATGTAATTACTATGGGTCACTGACCCATAACCAAATCATTTAGGAAATTAGGCCATTATATTGAAAGTTTTGGGGGCCTTAGAAATATGTTTCTGCTGGGTTATGTATGACTGATTTTTATTGGTAGGGAATTTGAAGGAGCTATCCACAATCATCTCGAAGAAGGACCAATGTAATGAAAACTCATTTTAAAAGCTGAAATTACATATTTTATATATACACACACACATACTTATATGTATATATAAATATATTATATCAAATATAATAAAATATATAATGTATAATACTATTAGTATAATGTTATATATTCTATAATACTATATTATAGAATATATAAAATATATAGTATTATATATATTATTAACATAATATAAATAATTTCAGCTTTTAAAAGCCTCAGTAAAATGAGTTTTCATCACATTGGTCTTTCTATGAGGTAATTGTGAATAACTTCTTCAACTTCTCCACCAATAAAAACTAGTACTAAAAGGAGTACATATATATATATTTTATATATATGTATATATAAAAATATATACGGCCATATTATGTATGTATGTGTTTGTGTATTTCACTTTAAAATGTTTCCCTTGTATCTACTTGACATGCACATTCATCAGGCATTTGTGTTGCACTTGTAACTGGATTAGCAGTAGCAATAATATCATTATTACCATTTATCTTTTAAAATCCACTTGTCTTTTCTCATGATTCTTTAGAAATCACCTGTCACAAGCCAGATGTTTCACATGGGGAAATTTTCTCTGGATTTGGACCCATCTATAATTACAAAGATGCTATTGTGTTTAACTGCCAAAGAGGTTTTGTTCTCAGAGGCAGCAGTGTAATTCGTTGTGGTGCTGATAGCAAATGGGATCCTTCTCCTCCTGCTTGTGAGCCCAGTAAGTATGGACTATGAAGGAATTTCAATGTTTGACATCTAAAGGCAACCAGTACTGTTAATATGGGTATACTTGCATGCATAGGCCCACTATGAATTACAGTAAAAATTTACATCTATATCAATAATTTCCTTTATTTTTTTCTTGTTGGAAAGAAAAATGACTTTAATACACTCTGCGAGGTCCTATATCATCACACAAGACTGCCACATACCACAAGACTATGCACATTCCAACCTTAAAGGGAGGTGTTAACATTGTAGATATTGTGGATTTGTATATTTATTTCAACAATTTTCTGGAATTTGATAGAAAGTTGTCTTATTCTGACAAAATCATTATATTATTATAATTACTTTGAAAGACAAATAATAAAGTGTCCTGAGGAAAAATGCCTCTTATAACTTGTACAAAAGTATTGTGTGAACTGGTTGTGATTCTAACACTCTGAAGTTATAAACTCATGTGGATTATTAAAAATAATGACAATGGTAATAATGATAACTTGGCACTAGACTAGGTGCATAACAAGGATTAAGTCAATGAATCCTCCCAACAATTGTGGGCACTATGATTATCCTATGTTACAGATGAGAAACTGTTCACAGAGGTTAAAAGACTTGCCCAAGGTTATACAACTGGTAAGGGAAGGAAGCCACTGATGCCTTGTGCTCTAAGTTTTGCCCTCACAAAATACCAAGAACTTCTGGGGATTTCTGGAACAGAAGTGGAGGAGTTTGGGGAAACCTCTCTCCTGAAAAGGTATCCACCAAGCTGGTCAAAATTAACAAAGAAAACCGTTCAAGGTCTCTGGAGATTGATCAAAGGGATTACAACAAATTGAGGAGCATTTATTCAGCAAAAATATGGAAACTTGATGGGAACAGTGAGAGGACATTGCATTAGAACTAGTGGCTGCAACAGCTCTACTTTGTGGGAGGATGGTTACTGTGGGCTCATGAGTGGCAATTCCCATCTTCCCCAGCTCCCTGGGGTAAAAAATTTATTTGGGGTGGATTTGGCAGCCCGTGAAAATTACATGATAGCATTTTTCAAAGATCCATGCTGTGGAAGTCATATATTGAATAGGTGCCAGCAAACAGGCATCAGTGTCTGTTCCTTCACCCCCAACTCCCATTATATGGTGAGGATCTAAGTGGGGCAGCTGGTAAAGAACTCAGTCTCCCCTTTTTGCATAGCTCTATGTTGCAGGAGAACTATTCCAGTTGGCACAGCAGCCAAGTGGCATCTCCCATCTTCCCCAGCTTTCTAGAATGGAAGAACTATTATGGGTAGGTTGACAACTATGCATATTGGCAGTTAGTATTCTCCCTGGCTCTGGGTTGTGGAATATGTGTACTTGGTGGTGGGCACAGCTGGGTGGCAGTGCCTGTTCCTACTGCCCACTTTTCTCTCCTCACAGCTCCTACACCGTAAGAAGAACTCTAGTGCAGTACCTGGAGAAGAATGAGTTTTCTAATTTCCCCCAGTTCCTGATCTATAGGACAGACATTCTTCCAGGGCAGATTTGGAGCAAGCTTCAAAGACTGTAAACACTCTGCCCCTTTCAAGGAACTTTAATTGGATTAGACTGTGATGCATATTATGCCCCAGGGAGTTGTTGAAAAAAATAGAACAATCAGATAAAAATTGTTGGAGGCCAATAGTTGTATGTAATACCAACAGAGGTAGATCACCCAAAGTCTCAATGAGAAAGAGACAGTCAAAGAGAAAACCACAGTTATCCCTAGCAGTTAAAAAGACTGTGTACATGCCCAAGTCTGTGCTCTCTGAGGCATGCTGTTAGATGTTGCACACTTTGAAGGAAATAGACTTAACTGAACTAGTCCAATTACATCACTAAAGAAACAAACAAGACAACAGATCCTAAAGGTGGTAAGGGAGAATCAATATCCAAAGTTGCTGCAATGTATTATCTAACATGTCCTGTTTTCAAAAAAAAAAAAAATTGTCAGACATGCAAAGAAATGGGAAAGAGTGACCCATTTAAAGGGAAAAAGCCAACAATAGAAACTGTTTTTGAGGGATCCCAGAGATTGGACTTAGCAGAAAAGTTCAAAGAATTACAGAGCAGCTATTATAAATATGTCCCGAGAACTAAAGGAAACAATATTTAAAGAATTAAAGCAATGTATTATGACAGTGTTTTATCAAATAGAAAATATTGATAAAGATAGAAATTATTTTAAAAAGATAATGGAAATTGTAGAGTTGAAAAACGCAGTAAGTAAAATGAAAAATTCAAAAGAGGAACTCAACAGTAGATTTGAGTTGGAAAAAGAATTCGAAGATAAACTGAGATTATGCAATCTGCAGCACAGAGATAAAAAGAATGAGGAAAAATAAACAGCATCAGAGAAATGTGGGACACCATGAAGTGTACCAACATATGTGTAATGAGAATCCCAGAAAGATGAGAGAAAGAGAAAGGAGCTAAAAAACTATACAAAGGAAAAATGGCTGAAAATATCACAAATTTGACCAAAAAAAAAAAAAAAAAAGCCCAAACAGAAAACAAAACAACACATTAATCTACATATCCAAGAAGCTTGTTGAACTTAAGTAGGACAAATGCAAAAATATCTAGACCTGGAGACATTATAATCAAAATGTTGAAAACCAAGAATGAAGAGAAAATCTTGAAAGCAGCAAGAGAAGAGCAATACATCATGTACAATGTAACCCTAGTAAGATTAACATCTGATTCCTCATCAGAGGGAATGGAGGCTAGAAAGCAGCTAGATGACACATTCGAAGTGCAGAAAGATAAAAACCTCAACCAAGAATCCAACGACATATTTTACACTTACATATATTACAAACTGCACAATATATTTTATAATCATTGTTTTATATAATTTCATGTTTCATGTCTTTCATAGTAGCTGAGAGAAGAAAGGAGGGCAAGTATATATTTATAGAGTTTATTATGTTAATCTGCTTATTCATCATTTCTAGCTCTCTTTATTTCTTCCTGTAGATTTAAGTTACCATCTGGTGTCACTTCTGTATTACAATACAGCTTTGTTCCCCCCTACCTTTCTTGTGATGTTATTGTCAAATATATTGCATTTCTGTATGTTATAGGCTTAATAATGCAATTATATACATATTGTTTTATGCAATTGCTGTTTAAATCAGCTAAGAGAAGGAAGGAGTAGTAATATATATCATATTGGGTTTCAAATTACTGACATAATGACCTCTGCTGATGCTCATTGTTTTTCTGTGTGGATTCAAATTACTGTCTGGTGTCAATTGCTGTCAGTTTGAACAATTTCCTTTAGTATTTCTTATAAGGATAGCCTTCTAGTAACAATCAGATACCACTTTACATCCAGCAGAATGGCTATAATAGAAAAGATAGACAATAACAAATGTTGGTGAGGATGTGGAAAAATTAGAACTCTCATACACGCTAATAGGAATGTAAATTGGTGAGATCATTTTGGAAAAGAGTTTTTGCAGTCCTTCTGAAGTTTAAGCATGGAGTTACCATATGACTCAGTAATTATCCTCCTGGGTATCTACCCAAGAGAAATGAAAACATATGTCCACCCACAAAAATTTTACATGAAGATTCATAGCAGCATTATTCATAATAGCCAAAGAACCCAAATACTCATCAACTGAATAATGAATAAACAAAAAGTGATTTATCCATAAAATGGATTATATCATTTGGCAGTAAAAATGAAAAATAAAAAGTACTAATGTATGCTACAATATGGATGAACCTTGAAAATATTATGCTAACTGAAATAAGCCAGCAACAAAAAGTACATGTATTGTGTGATTACATTTATTTAAAATGCTCAGATTAGGCAAATCCATAAAGAAAAAAAATAGATTAGTGGTTGTCAGGACCTAGGGAGAGGTGGAAATAGAGAGTGACTGATAATGAATATGAGGTTTCTTCTTGGGTTGATAAAAATATTCTGAAATTAGTTAATGGTGATGGTTACACAACTCTGTATATACTAAAAACCATCGAATTACACATTCTAAATGGGTGAATTTATTTGTTGTGACTTGAATCTCAATAATGCTGTTAAAAAGGAACTTTTATATTCCATTTCAAATGTCTGAAGATAAAAAGTGATAAACATCCAATGTGGTAGATGTTTGCATTATATTTCCATATCATATGAATCAGCAGCATTGGGAAAGAGAGAAGAGGACAAGACCCAAGGCCCAGGCTCAGAAAATGCTTGGAGTTTGTTTTTTTTCTTGCCAAGCCATTCCTGGTGTCATCTGGATGAGGGGAATGGCTCTCGTTTATTTTCCCCAATCAATCAGGAAACGTAGTTAGATTTGTTTGTGACAGTTTTCCTGCCATGCTTCAGTTCAGAAACTAAAATCTCTGAAGTGTAAAGAAGAGGAAGGAGAATTGATATTATTATACTTGGCACAGCACATGGAAACCTCTTGGGAGTGCCCTTAGTAAAGAGCCTCTCTGGAGGTGTGCGCATTTGAGCAAATGTCCATGTGTCTTTTCTGGTGTGGTTGATACATCAGGCTTTGCAGGTTGGTTCCAGGCTGAATGAACACATGACCCCCTTTGATAGGGCAGGCTTATTGATTACTGCGGCAGCCCTAGTAATAGTGTCGTTTTGTTCTTCTTCTTTCATGAGTAGATAGTTGTACTAACTTACCAGACATTCCACATGCTTCCTGGGAAACATATCCTAGGCCGAAAAAAGAGGATGTGTATGTTGTTGGGACTATATTAAGGTACCGCTGTCATCCTGGCTACAAACCCACTACAGATGCACCTACGACTTTGATTTGTCAGAAAAATTTGAGATGGACCCCATACCAAGGATGTGAGGGTGAGTTTTTGTTTTTTAATATTTTTGCATATTAAACGTCCAGTACATGCTAGGATTCTCTACCTTAAATGAATATAATTTTATCCCTCACAACAAGTTTAGAATTAAGTTAATTGAACAGATTAGTGAACCGTTGGCTCCAGAAGGGGACCATAAACATGTTACAGTTTGAGGCACTGAGAAATTGGAACCTTTTCTTATCCCAGTTCAGAATCAAATGAGAAGTAGACACAGAAGTCAAACAGTATGCAAATTAAGTATTAGTCTTCTTACTGGTAAAACTAGAATGGAGAATACAGTTCAACTATTGTCAGAGTCAGGTTTCCTTCATAGCCCTTACCTCCCCCAGTATGGGCTTTAGGGTGTTTGGCAGTAGACAAGTTTGTGAAACAGTCATGAACGTAACCAGCTGCAAGGTGACTTGTGTCTCATTCCTCTTGAGTCATGAGATGACAGGACTTCCTGATCTGCCTCTAGAATACAAGTGCTGACTCGTGACTCAGTATTCTCACTTCGGAAGGATATAAAGGAGACTTTCTCCAGTTTCTCTGGTAGGAGATGCACTTCTTTTATTTGTGGGAATGAGTGAGAGACTGAAGGACAAGTGGATACTATTTTATGAGCCTCGCTGAAACAGACAACAGAGGAAGAAAATGCTTTCTTCTACCCATCTATCAGAACCTTGCCACTTTAGAGGTGAAGGATCTTCCAGAATCTGAGGCCAAGAATATGGGGAATTTTATGCTGCATGTCAGAATTTGAACAATGTGTGAAATGCATAAATAACGAAAAGTGGTAGCTTAGATCAACCTGTCAGAAGATTATTTATTTCGTATTAAGGCTTAACAAAGTTTAATTGCAGTTATTCAGACTCATTTTGGGAAAATAGAATAAAATATTTTAATGAAAGGACTGAATTAAAAATATACTTAATAATTAACTTATTGCCATTACTTAAATAACAAAAAATACTGCTTATAGATGTTTAAAAACCTCCTTTATAGTTGTGTTTAGGCCAGGGGTGGTGACTCACACCTATAATCCCAGTACTTTGGGAGGCTGAGGTGGGAGGATTGCTTGAGCTCACGAGTTTGAGACCAGCCTGGGCAATATAGTGAGACCCTTGTCTCTACAAATAATTTTAAAAATTAGCTGAATGTGATGGCACGAGCCTGTAATCCCAGCTCCTCAGGACACTGAGGTAGGAGGATAACTTGAGGCTAAGAGGCCAAGGCTGCAGTGAGCCGAGGTCACGCCACTGCATTCCAGCCTGGATGACAGAGCAGGACCCAGTTGGTTACATTTATTTGACCCACTATGGTCTTATTGATTTAATTATTTAATAAAGAATATTTTTAACAATTTTAAAAGCAGAAGTGAAGTAGTATTTATCCAAGTTATGAAACCTGATCAAATGTGAATTTAGACTCATGACTTACATATTTAAAAGTATTTTCTATACTTTAAAGCATTTCATAAATATTATTGTTGTTATAACATCCAAACCATATGATTGCTGAGTATTTTAATTATAATTCCTAAACAAATCAGCACTGGAAGTGTTTGAGTATGTCCAAAAGACCCCATTTTAATACTGGTTGAGTTACTGACATGGAGAATATAATGTTTTATTCTGTTTTGATGTTTTCTCTTACATCAGACAATAGCAAGATTTTTCTTGAAGTATTGCTACTAATGAATAAAAAAATTATGTCTCTATAGCAGCTCTTACTATATTAAAAAATTAAAGAATTTGGCCAGGCGTCATGGCTCACATCTGTGATCCCAGAACTTTGGGAAGCTGAGGTGAGGGGAGCACTTGAGGCCAGGAGTTTGAGACCAGCCTGGGTAACATAGTGAGACCCCTTGTCTACCAAAAAATAAAAAACGTAGTGGGTGTGGTGGCACACACCTGTAGTCCCAGCTATTCAGGAGGGTGAGTGGGAGAATTGCTTGAGCCCAGGAGTTTGAGACTGTAGTGAGCCATAATTGTGCCACTGTACTCCAGCCTGAGTGATAAAGCAAGATTTTGCCATTTAAATAGCTATTTCTCTTAAATTTTGCATCAAAAAAGAAAAATCCTTGAAATAAGCAGTAATTTAAATGTATTCGTATGCTTTAGCTGTTAGGTGGATATAAACTTTTGAAAACTTTCTTCTTCTTTGTGACTTGAGAAGTGTAAGTTAATAAAGAGTTTAATAATGAAGCCATAAGTAAATGGATGTTGTTTGTCATTGCTCTTGAATAATTTTGAAAATTTACATTTTCCTATTGGTTAAAATTTTTAAATTTTTTTTTTTATTTTTTAGAGACAGGGTCTCACTCTGTTGCCCAGGCAGTCTCAAACTCCTGGGCTCAAGCAATTCTCCCATCTTGAACTCCCAAAGCACTGGGATTATAGGCATGAGCTGCCACACCTGGCTCTTCATATAGGTTTAATCCAGCTTTTCATTTTGGAGCCTCCTAATGAAATGCTTAGTTGGATTAGAGGACTTTAGCAAATAAGGGGGAAAAGAGCAGACTTGGAGTGTCCTGAGTCTCCTTTTCTGTTTCCCCAATCTCTCTTCAGTAGTGAGATCTTCCAAAGATGGAAATGGGGTTGTTAGCCATGGAAGCTTCCTCATGGTGATTTTACTAACCATGCACCTCACGTTTTATTTTTCAGCATTATGTTGCCCTGAACCAAAGCTAGATAGTGCTCAAATCACTCAACACAGGAAAAATCGTCCTGCCAATCACTGTGTTTATTTCTATGGAGATGAGATTTTATTTTCATGTCATGGGGTCAGAAGACTTTCAGCTATATGCCAACCAGATGGCACATGGAGTCCCCGAACACCATCATGTGGAGACAGTAAGAGTTCGTAGAATTATCTTATTCTGGGAGTTTCTTCATATGAGTGTGATGGAGATTATTAAGAGAAGGTTTAAAATTAGGTAAAAAAATTCATATACCTTGCATGATTCTTGGAATGGGTCCAACTTTCTCCTTCCTCCTCATTGTGTGTCCCCTTTCTTTTGGCCTCCTCAGTTTCCTCTTTTCTGAATCAGAGAAATAGATAGCATGTAATAGGTAAGCTGGACTTTTCAAGTACTGCATTTTGTTTCTTTGTATTATTCTCTTTCTCCCCTTATTTCTGGTCCATATGTCTCAATCTGCAGAAGAAGAACTGTCAAAATCTATTTGAACCTGCCTTTCTGAGCTCGCTTCCTTCTTCTTCCTCAAACAGCAGCCTTCTGTTGCCTCTGAGCCCTCCAGTCAGACCATCACCCAGTGTGGAATGCCTCCTTCTGCTTCTCCAAAAGGCTTAAGTGGGACAGGCATGGTGGCTCACGCCTGTAATCCCAACACTTTGGGAGGCTGAAGTGGGCAGATCACCTGAGGTCATGAGTTCGAGACTAGCTTGGCCAATATGGGGAAACCTGGTCTCTATTAAAAATACAAAAAATTAGCCAGGCATGGTGGTATGGGCCTGTAATCCCAGTTACTCAAGAGGCTGAGGCAGGAGAATTGCTTGAACTCAGGAGGTGGAAGTTGCAGTAAGCCAAGATCACGCCACTGCATTCCAGCCTGGGCAACAGAGCAAGACTTTGTCAAAAAAAAAAAAAAAAAAAAGGCTCAAGTGTTAACACATTCCACCCTTCTCCCTTTGTGTTTGATATCTCTATCTAGCGATGGTGAGGGCTCATTACCCCTATTAGGAGCCCAAAGTGACCAAGCATTAGTTGCAGCTTATTAATCAACAGGAAAACTCCTATCTCCCACTTGTAGAAATGTTCCCACTTTGCCAACCAGGCCTTTTAAACCTGCAGGTCCTAGAGCTTCAGAGATGTGAAGCACAAATTTCCCAAGTAGGTCACTTAGAGTGGTGGCCAGTGGGGCCACTCATGCTTCCATCCCCTAGTTCCTGGATCCATGCATTTATTTTACTGGGGACCCAGAGCCGTATAAAAGTCAATATGATTTAAAATAAATACAGCATTTTGGAAGACAGTGTCCCATCACTGTCAAGCATTGCCTCCCAACTGGCACTTCAACTGTGCCTTTAATAGGCCATTCAGTGTTTTCACAGGTCGGCTGGTTCTGAGTAATGCAGTATGTGATTTGAGTAGTGGATTCTGTGAGTATGGTCCCAACAACACATTGTCTTTGCTGTAAGTGGGTTTTCTAGTTGGATGTAGTGGATCCTATGTCAATGCCAATTGTTCAGACACTCTATAACCCTTAAGATGACCATGCTGACTGAGGTTCTGCAAGGGAGAAAGGCAAACCCATGCCTGCAATATTTGTCTAGTTCTATGAGAATACACTTCTCTTCCTTTCACGGTAGAAGAGGTCCAATGTGGTCAACTTGCTAGGAAGTGGCTTTTTGGTTGCCTCAAGTGATGGTATCATACTAGGGACTTAGCGTTGTTGTTGGCAGGTTGGAGATTCAGTGACAGCAATGAGCCTTGGTGAGTGGGACCCCATGCTGTTGGGTCCAGGCTTGTCTTCCATGCATGCCACCACAACCACTCTGCTCCTCTTCCTCTTGTGCCAGCACCCATGAGGCCAATAACAAAGAATGGCTTACCTCAAGTGGCTGAGACTTTTTTTTTTACTTGGTTGTTTAATACCTTTTCTATTGGGGATGCTCTGGTGTTAACACACAAAACAAAGATCTTCACACTTCCCGCCCACTCTCAAATGTCCACTTACTTGCTCCTACCCCAGATCTCTTTGTGCCCAATCTTCCAATCTTTCTCCTTACAGGACTAGGACCTTGACCAGACAAGCCATTCATTCCATGCCCCGAATCCTAATTTAGCTTATCCTTAGGCCACTTTCTTTAGGTGTACCCTCTATAGCACTTCCTTTCAGGAAGATTACCCCTTACAAGTTGTCTTTCAAGACTGACCTTGATTGGGCTGTAGTACAGCTTCCATTTTAGGAGTGGAGTGAAGGACCAAAGGAGTGAAGGACATGCCATCTCAAAATATGCTGAATTGGTATGTCGAATATTTCAAGTTGAAAACATTAGAGAAACTGAAGTTTCAGAAAGCGCTAGCTGTCCTCTTTTTGCATGCACAAGCCATAAAGATTCCTCTGAGAGCAGTACTCTACCCCTTCTAGAGCAAGAAACTATATAGCCCTTATCACCAGAGACTGGGAATTAGGGGCTGCAGTGGACCTGAATACTAAAATTCCCAAAGTAGCTTTTATTTTCCACTAGTTTTACAGCCCCTCCCTATACATCTCCTAGTGACTCTCCTAGAAATTTACTGCTCCTAGCCAAATCCCCTTTGTCCTGACATTTCTTCTCAAATTTATTGTTCTTTGTTTACAAAGTATACAATATCTTGCTTTGGCCACTTCTTCAGACTTTACCCTCTTGGGAAGATCCCCATGTATGTATAAAATTTGTGTGCTTTTCCCTTGTTAATCTACCTAGTGCCAATTTGATTTCTAGATCCAGCCGAAGAGCCCACATGAGAGCTAGGGGGATTAGAGGTGGAGGTGATCTCTCTCTTCTCTACAACACATACTGTGAACCCAAAATATCTGAGACAGGTCTCAATCAATTTAGAAAATGTATGTGCTGAGGTTGAGGACGCGCCCGTGACACAGCCTCAGGAGGTCCTGATGACTGTGGCCAAGGTGGTCGGGGTACAGCTTGCTTTTATACATTTTAGGGAGACATAATACATGTAAGATTTACACTGGTTTGATCTGGAAGGGTGGGAGAACTCAAAGTGGTGTCAGGGAAGGGGGAGTGGGGCTGGGCTTCTGGATCATAGGTAATTTTCTGACTGGCAATTGGTTGAATTATTACCAGAAGAAGGAATATTTGATTTATGATAAGGGGTTGTGGAGATATGTTTTGTTTTGTTTTGTTTTGTTTTGAGACAGAGTTTCACCCTGTTGCCTAGGCTGGAGTGCAGTGATGCGATCTCAGCTCATGGCAACCTCCACCTCCTGGGTTCAAGACATTCTCCTGCCTCAGCCTCCTGAGTAGCTGGGATTACAGGCACATGCCACTGCGCCCAGCTAATTTTTGTATTTTTAGCAGAGACAGGGTTTCACCATGTTAGCCAGGCTGTTCTTGAACTCCTGACCTGAAGTGATCCGCCCACCTCGGCCTCCCGAAATGCTGGGGTTACAGGCATGAACCACCGCACTGAGCCATAAATGTTTCTTATTAGATTTAAGATCTGTGTTGATGTTAATGTTGGATGGGTATAATGGGAAATGTCCAACCCTCTCTTCCATCATGGCCTGAACAAGATGTTCAGGTTAACTCTGGAATGCCCTTGGCCGAGAGGAGGGGTCCATTCAGATGGTTGGGGGACCTTAGAATTTTATTTTTGGTTTACAGTACCAAAAATATTTGTGAACCACGCTCAGAGTTTTCCCCATCCTGACAGTTGGTTATATTGGATAACTGCTACAGCCACAACTGTGAGCTAAAGAAGAGGCACTCCTGCCACAGTGGCTGGGCACAGGTAGGAACTGGGCTTTCTGTTTGTGCAGCTTGCCTGTGCCATCTTGTCCCGCCCATGCTCAATCCCAGATGCTCTACTTCCATCTTATAATGAATGGTTGCCTGCTTAACCTTATAACCTGATGGGTCTGACAGACTTGGCTCATGATGGGTGATTCTGGATGCATGATCACTTGATGACCCACTGTCGGGAGCTTTCTCTATCAGGACCTGGTGACATGCCAAGGGTTATATTTCAGAAAGCATACAGTCCTCTACTGCAGTGCATGGCCTTGCTTCATGATCTCAATGGTCTATGGTGTAAATGTCCTTTTGATGTTTGCATCTTTTCCTACTACAACCACCTTTGATACACTAGGCTGTGCTGGGTCCTAAGGCTCAAGCAACAGGGTAATTTCACTGCAGACTAGACCTGCTGTTGAGCACTTTCCTACCATGGGCCCCACTCAAACCTGGCAATCATTTGTCCCCCCTAGCCTATGGGTTGGAGCACTATCCCCAAGTATGAATTATGCTGCCTCTAGAATCTGAAAAGTCCTATTTAGGTGCTGTACTGTATTCTTCAGAGTGGGATGTGCAATTTGCAATAATTTGACTTTAGTTTGGATGGGATATCTTAGTGTTCCCTGAACCTTGGACCTCTGAAAATTTTATTGACGTGGCAAACACCTGACTCCATTTTTTGTTTTATTTTTTACTTTGGAGCATCATCATGCTAATAACCTCTTGTTTATCCAGGGGAATTAACATGATGCCATTGATATATTGGATCAATGTCATGTTCTGTGGATATCCAGATGGTCAAGATATATTCAGACTCTATTATGACATGGGCAGGAGGGTTATCATAGCCCAAAAACAAACCTGCAAATGTACACTCCTGACACCTTCCATGTATATGCAAACTGTTTCTGCTAGGAAAGGAAAGAAGGGCCTTTGCTGAATCAGTGACCTCATTTACTTGAAGTCGCATTAATCTGCCCTAGCAAAGATACCACATCTGGTACAATGGCTGCAATAGGGACTAAGATGTGTGGTTTTTTTTTCAGTGGTATACTGTAGTTCTTCAGAATTCTTCTAATTTTTATAGTAGACAGATAAGAATTTAATGGAAATATAATAGGGATGATCACTCCAATGTCTTTAGCTATTTGAGCGGCACTAATTTTCATGTTCCTCTCTCACCCCGGGAGATATTGTGGCAGTGTCTTTTTCTTTAAATTTACTTTATTTGCCTTGGGGAGAGGGTGAGATGGGTGGGCAGTATCAATTGCTTTCACTTGGTCTTCCTGTGTAAGATGGCTCTTACCCCACAGGTCAAGAACCCAATATAGGGGCTGGGCCAACTACCAATTTTGTCTATTCTGACTATACTTTCAAGGATAATGTAAATGACCACGAACTGGACTAATAGGAGAGCTATGATGGTTCTAGATATCAATGTCAACTCAAGCCCTATGTGCAATAATTTTTGAATTATTGTACCTCTTTTATCAGTGCACAGTTACCTACATAAATAAACAGAGGTCCTCTTGGAGGACTGGCAGATTCATTACTGTGTGAACCTTCCAGATTTTATAGCATCTTCACTTCTGGCAACTGGCTTCATCTTCAATTAAGGATTACCAGGCTGGAAAACTGTCCTAGGTTCATATATTGGGCAAAGGATTGTGACTTTTTATTGGGCCAAATGCCATTGGTCCCTTGATCATCCATCCTTAATTTCTCTTGATGGTACAAATAAAGTGTATATTGTTGTTGGCTGCTCATCTGTTTTCACCCGTAAGAATGCTATGGTTTAATCTTCATAACTCTCAGGCACACCTGGTTGCCTCTCTGACCTTGCAATTCATTATAATGGTTGCATTTATTTAGCTTCTGAGGCATATGAGCAGCTCTCTGATGGCTATCAGTAAACCTTTTTCATTAATGACCTTTTTTGTCATCAGTTCCAGCATTTGATGTTGGTTCTCCTCTTTTCAGGGAGTTCCTTATAACTTTGGTAAATATTGTTCCCTCTAGGACTTCCCATGTGGCATAACTACCTGGTGCATTTTTCAGTGTACACAAATGTCCACTCCAGCATGTTCACTTCCCTGAGTCATTTAATCCCTTCTTATACCATCTGCCATGGCAATCCCAGCATTTCAGTCTGATTTATTGTGGGCCATCACCTTTTCCATGCTTCTAGGAGCATCTTATTATAGTACTTACAACTGCCATAGTCCACTGGTATAGTACTTCATCCAACATTCCTGCTGCTCTGCTTTTTTTTTAATTTTCTCATGCAGTGTTTGTGGACCTGATAGTATTCCCTTCAGAGAGGTGCTCTGCACCCGCCATGTCCTCTTGACTATTTCAATGTTCAAGTCACCATTTTCATTCATCTTATGAGCTCTTTTCTAGAACATTTTAAAACACAGGATTTTCTTCCTGGGCATGGATAGACAGTATCGACTGGGAAGCAATGACTCAGAGATTGTGGATGATATAACATCCTTACAGTTTCTCACAGATGCATATCTCTGCATTTAGCCTGAAAGTGACTAAGTGTACTATGAGTATGATATGACCTAAGGCTGCATGCAAAAATGATTCCTAAACAATGGAAAGCTGAGTGAACTTCTCAATAAGATGAAGGAAAACCTAAGGGCTATAACTCAAGCCTTTCTATGGTTGCTCAGTCTGAGGCGTACAGGAGGGCAGCACAAATGTCTGGGTTTGGCTACATGCTCTTATGGGCAGCGAAGATGGAAGGACAGAATGAAGCCTCCTACAAACTACACATATTCTGCAATGTGATACCTGATACACTTTATAAGCTAACGCTCTCTCACTTTTCTGTCTCTCCCTCAAGATTGCAATTTTCCTCCTAAAATTGCCCATGGGCATTATAAACAAACTAATGTATACAGTTTTTTCAAAGAAGAGATTACATATGAATGTGATAAAGGCTACGTTCTGGTCGGACAGGCGACACTCTCCTGCAGTAATTCACACTGGTCAGCTCCAGCCCCTCGATGTAAAGGTAACTCCAGCTTCCTTTTCAGCTTAAGACTAAGTGGGTGGACCTGTCCTGAGAGCACTGAGAGCTAAGTTTCTTCCCTGTCAGAGGCAGCATGAAAATATTTGATTTGATTTATATTAAATAACCAATATATGCAAATGGTACCCAATGCAAAAAGTACATAGGGCATACACAAGCATTAATCTCCTCCATTTCTTTCTCCCAATCACAAAATTCAGCCTTCTTTAGGCAGCCCATACCTGGTTTCTTGTATATTTCCAGAAATAGTGTAAAAACATCACATTTTATCTCAGTGTACCTGTGGCCTGTGGTAAAATTTCCATGGAAACTTGCTCTAGTATAATATAGGCTCCCCTGAGTGAATTATAAACATCATGAGTGACAGTTATTTCCATCAGAGTCTCGTACAGGGCAGGCACCACCTGCTATGATATAGATGGTGTGTGTTGGTGGGAGGGGCCAGGGAGGGTGAAGGGGGACTCATAGTTTGCAGCAGCTGTGGGGACAGGAGTTGAGATCAGGTCTGATCTTTACATGCATAGAAGTTTGCTGTCAACATGCATGACTTTGCTGTCAAAAACTTCAGTATTTGTTTGCCACCATTTTCTCTTTTGTACACAGGAGAATAATAGGCAAGAAGGAAATTTTTTTTTATTATACTCTAAGTTCTGGATTACATGTACAGAACATGCAGTTTTGTTACATAGGTATACATATACCCTGGTGGTTTGCTGCACCCATCAACCCGTCACCTACATTAGGTATTTCTCCTAATGTTATGTCTCGCCTAGCCCCCACCCCCCGACAGGCCCCAGTGTGTGATGTTCCCCTCCTTGTGTCCATGTGTTGTCATTGTTCAACTCCCACTTATGAATGAGAACTTGCAATGTTTGGTTTTCTGATCTTGTGATAGCTTGCTAAGAATGATGGTTTCCAGCTCCATCTATGTCCCTGCAAAGGACATGAACTCATCCTTTTTTATGGCTGCATAGTATTCCATGGTGTATATGTGCCACAGTTTCTTAATCCAGTCTACCATTGATGGACATTTGGGTTGGTTCCAAGTCTTTGCTATTGTGAATAGTGCCGCAGTAAACATATGTGTGCATGTTTCTTTATCATAGAATAATTTATAATCCTTTGGGTGTATGCCCGGTAGTGGGATTGCTGGGTCAAATGGTATTTCTAGTTCTAGATCCTTGAGGAATTGCCACACTGTCTTCCATCATCGTTGAACTAATTTACACTCCACCAACAGTGTAAAAGCATTCCTATTTTTCCACAACCTCTCCAGCATCTGTTGTTTCCTGACTTTTTAATGATCACCGTTCTAACTGGCGTGAGATGGCATCTCATTGTGGTTTTGGTTTGCATTTCTCTAATGACCAGTGATGATGAGTATTTTTTCGTATGTCTGTTGGCTGCATAAATGTCTGCAAGAAGGAAATTTTTATACATAGAATCTTGCAGCAATCAAGTCTGTGAGTGAGAGTTACCTTGTTAGTCGGGATTGTGGGGTCACATACCTTCTTTGGGAAATATCCTGTCGTGAAAACAACAGATGCTGGAGAGGATGTGGAGAAATAGGAACACTTTACACCGTTGGTGGGAGTGCAAATTAGTTCAACCATTGTGGAAGACAGTGTGGCGATTCCTCAAGGATCTAGAACTAAAATACCATTTGACCCAGCAATCCCATTACTGGGTATATACTCAAAGGATTATTAATCGTTCTACTATAATGACACATGCACATGTATGTTTACTGCAGCACTATTCACAATAACAAAGACATGGGACCAACCCAAATGTGCATCAATGGTAGACTGAATAAAGAAAATATGGCACATATACACTGTGGAATACTATGCAGCCACAAAAAAGAATGAGTTTATGTCCTTTGCAGGGACACGGATGAAGCTGGAAACCATTATTCTCAGCAAACTAACACAGGAACAGAAACCAAATACCACATGTTCTCACTCATAAATGGGAGTTGAACAGTGAGAACACTCGGACACAGGGAGGGAAACATCACACACTGGGGCCTGTCAGGGGGTGGGGCGCAAGGGGAGGGATAGCATTAGGAGAAATACCTAATGTAGATGACGGGTTGATGGGTGCAGTAAACCACCATGGCACGTGTGTACCTATGTAACAAACCTGCAGATTCTGCACATGTATCCCAGAACTTAAAGTATAATAAAAAAAGAAATATGCTGTCATATTATATGAAAATGTTACCATCTTGAGCAAGTGTCTTAACATATCTCAACTGTCTCTTAGATAAAATAGGAATAATAACAGTGCTCATTTCATAGGGCTGCCAGGAGACTTAAATGATAGCAACATAAAGGGCTTAGCAGAAGTCTGATAGGTAGTCATACTCAATAAAATGCTAATATGATTGTTTTCAAATGAAGAGAAAGATAGAGCAATTAGCAGAACTAGATACAGTTCATTCTTACTATCCGAGGCTGTTGTCATGTCCTTCTTCATAGATTTACAGATTTCTTAAAAATATGTTTCCGTTACAGCTCTGTGTCTGAAACCAGAATTAGTGAACGGAAGGTTGTCTGTGGATAAGAATGAGTATGTTGAGCCTGAAAATGTCACCATCCAATGTGATTCTGGCTATGGTATGGTTGGTCCCAAAAGCATCACTTGCTCTGAGAACAGAACCTGGTACCCAGAGGTGCCCAAGTGTGAGTGGGTAAGTGGCACAATTCAAGGAAGGTCTGCGCTGTCAACCCGCAAAAATGGTGGCATCCCCTAGAGCTCTGTACCACTCAACAGTGGTGAAATCTGACTTGTCAGGATTCATTTCTGAGTCACTCCCACTCAAAGAAACTCTTTTTGACTTGAAGCATTCTGGTAAGTTAGGGGTGGCAAGTTCTCCTGTTCTCACTTGAGAACAGCAAAAACTGAGCCCTTACAGAGCAGGGTTTCATAGACCCGGTAGTACTGATTCCTAACTTAACTTTTGCTAAGCTATATAATATATTGTTGTTCCATTTCTGGATGGTCAGCAAAAACAGCTTCTGTTACCATGGGGGCCTTCTGGATAGCTGTCTCAGAACAGATCCATGTTCCCCTGGGGAAGACTGTGGTGGGACCCAAGTGATTTCTTGTTTTCCCAGCCTCAACCACCAGTCTGAGGTTGGTCTTGGTTCAATCCTGTAGTCCTTCCACTGTCAGGATCCACTCTCCTTCATGATTAGGAGAGAAGCTTCTCAATCTCACCCACCACTTATATCTCTTTTAGGAGACCCCTGAAGGCTGTGAACAAGTGCTTGCAGGCAAAAGACTCATGCAGTGTCTTCCAAACCCAGAGGATGTGAAAATGGCCCTGGAGGTGTATAAGCTGTCTCTGGAAATTGAACAACTGGAACTACAGAGAGACAGGGCAAGACAATCCGCTTTGGATAAAGAACTATAAATTTTCTCAAAAGAAGGAGGAAAAGGTGCCTGCTGGCTTGCCTCTTGCAATTCAATATAGATCAGTTTAGCAAATCTACTGTCAATTTGGCATAATAAATATCTAGAAATGATAATTTGCTAAAGTTTAGTGCTTTGAGATTGTGAAATTATTAATCATCCTGTGTGTGGCTTATATTTTTGCTTTTCAAGACACAAAGCACAATTTTTTCCTCGATTAAAAATGTACATTATAAAAAACTATTTTGTCTCTGTGGTCATTTAGGACTCTGTGAAATAAGCGTCCTTAAAAAATCCATAATATAAAGTTAATACATTTGTTTTACTGTTTGGGCCACAAAAAATAGGTACTTGGATTTTTTTTTTTTTTTTTTTTTTTTTTTGAGATGGAGTCTCTGTTGCTCAGGCTGGAGTGCAGTGATCTTGGCTCACTGCAACCTCCACCTCCCAGGTTCACGTGATTCTCCTTCCTCAGCCTCCTGAGTAGCTGGGATTACAGGTGTGTACCACCATGCCTGGCTAATTTTTGTACTTTTAGTGGAGACGGGGTTTCACCACTTTGGCCAGGCTGGTCTTGAACTCCTGACCTCAAGTGATCTGCCCACCTCGGCCTCCCAAAGTGCTGGGATTACAGGTGTGAGCCACCATGCCTGGCCATACTTGGGTTCTCATCCTGGACAGACTGCCTTTACTCCACAGTTTCATGTGTGCACAGTACTCACGTCCTCCCTGGTAAGGTTAAATGTCAACACACCCCCAAAGCCTCATTCATTCTCCCGCTCTGGGGGAGTCACGCTTTCCCCTGAGCCCCTGTGCATGTTGTCTCTTTCACTCATGCCACATCTCCACTATTGCCTTCCATGAAGGAAGTTTACTTTTGTGTCTGAACTCCTCATTCCAACCCCAGAGAAGGAACTTCGGGAGACAGATGAAGATCAAGCCCGCATGTCAGCCCTCTGCATATTCTCAAGTCTTCTATCTGATTTGGTCACCACTTTCCTTAATATTAAATTAAAACAGGTTGAGCAACTGCCTCACACAGGAAGAGATACCCCATATCAAACTTCCTTATATCTCTGGATACTCTAGAAACTTTTATTCCTTTAAGTCATCACTTATTCTGACTCTTGCTTCCTGTGCAGTCTCTTTCTCACTCTTATCCCAGCTCCTCTGGCTGACTTTTCTCTCCCTGCACACAGAAATCTAGCCTTTTGAACACTGGCCTTTTTGGCTTAATTTTCCCAAAATTCCATGAAGGAAATGGCATTATGGCAGGCTTTCACTGAACTTTAGATGTAACAGAGGAGGTGGAGCTATTGGAGAAACCCACTGCTACAGTTTGAATATTTGTCCCCTCCAAACTCGTGTTGAAGTAAATCCCTAGTGTGGAACTATTGAAAGGTGGGGTTTCTAAGAGGTGGCTGGTTCATGAAGGTTCTGTCCTGATGAATGGATTAAACCATTCATAGATGAATATTTCATGTGCTAATGAGAAGAATGTGTTTCCGCAGCTGTTATCACAGAAGTGAGACTGGTGGCTTTATAAGAAGAGGAAGAGATACCTGAGTTAGTATGCTCAGCCCCCTTGCTGTGTAATGCCCTGTGCCACCTTGGAACCCTGCAGCGTCCCCACCAAGAAGGCCCTCACCAGATGATGAACTGTGGCCTTGGATTTCCCAGCCTTGAGAATTGTAAAAAATACTTTTTTTTTTTTTTGTTTACAAATTGCCCAGGTTCAGATGTTCTGTTATAAGCAACAGAAAATAGATTAAGACACCCACTTAGCATCAAACGTATCTATCTATGATCTTAAAAGCCATTACGTACTAAGCTACTAGGAATTTCTTGGTTTAATGTTTATTTTTGAATTTCTCCTGATCCAAGAATTCGTGAGCAACTAGTTTCCCTGAAAGGTGGTTCCAGAAAACACTGTGAGTGAGTGGGCAGTAAGATGGGGAAGGGAAGAACACCCATGAGGGAACATAGTTGAAGGGGTTATTTCATTGCCAAATGGGACTCAATCATGCTAGAATCATCTGAGAGCATGTAGAATCCAACTCTGAGTTGTCTTCCTCAGGATGAAGACCTGGGTATTTTTCTGCCTATTCTCTTCTCTCACTGGTGAAGTTTTGCTCCAGTAGCAATGGCTTCCAGACCCAAGGGATCTACACTGTTGGCTGGCTGAACAGGCTCCAAGGTTGGAGATCACCATTAGGCAGAAAGACATGGGTAGCCAATGGCACCTATGGGACCATTTGCAGTAATCTCTAGAGTAGGTACAGGGTACAGATGGTCTCTTCTACAATTGCCTTTTCTGTATGGTCCTATCTGTTGACTAAGAACTATGGCATCAGCCAGTCTCTATCGGGTTACAGAAATATCACTAACTTTTTTGTATTAATGCTGAATCTTGCAACTTTACTGAATTTATTTATCAATTCTAACAGTTTTTTGATGGAGTCTTCATGTTTTTCTAAATATAAGATAATGTCATCTACAAACAGGGACATTTTGACTTCTTCCTTTCCAATCTGAATGTTTTTTCTTCCCCTTTTGCTTGTCTAATTGCTTAGACTAGGATTTCCAGTACTATGTTGAATAGAAGTGGTGAAACTTAGCATCTTTGTTTTGTTCTAGATCTTAGAAGAAAGGCTTTCAACTTTTCCCCATTCAGTATGGTATTAGCTATGGGTTTGTGACTTATGGCCTTTTTTGTTTTTAGGTACTTGGTATAATTTTGATTTCTAAAGATTTGCTGTGACTTGTGTATGTTATGGCCTAACATACAGTGTATCCTGGAGAATATTTCATGTGGTAATGAGAAAATGTGTTTCTGCAGCTGTTAGATGACATTTGTGTAAATATCAATTGATATTTGTGTAAATATCAATTTGTTCCATTTGGTATAGTGTGTAGCTTAACTCCAAAGTTTGTTTGTTGATTTACTGTCTGGATTATCTGTTTATTGCTGAAAGTGGGGTGGGTGTTTTGTCTTTGAGCTTGCTGAATCTTTTTTTTTTTTCTGTCACTCAGGCTAGAGTGCAGTAGTGCAACCATAGGTCACAGTAACCTTGAACCCCGGAGCTTAAATGACTCTCCCATCTCAGCCTCCTGAGGAGCTAGGACTACAGGCATGCACTACAATGCCTGGCTTTTTTTAAGAGACAAGGAGTCTTATTATGTTGCCCAGGCTGGTCTCAAACTCCTGGTCTCAAGCAATACTCTTACCTTGGCCTCCCAAAGTGCTGGGATTATAAGCATAAGGCACTGTGTTAGGGCCCAGGCTTGCTGATTCTTTCGTTTGTTTGATCAGGTCTGCTGCTGAAGTTTTCTGTTGAGTTTTTCAGTTCAGTTATTGCATTATTTATTTCTAGAATTTCGATTTGGTTTTTAAAAGTTGTTCCTAGGCTGGGCATGTTGGCTCATGCCTGTAATCCCAGTGCTTTGAGAGGCCAAAGGGAGAGGATCACTTAAGCTCAGGTGTTTGAGACCAGCCTGAGCAATATAGGGAGACCCTGTCCCCACAAAAAATTTAAGAATTAGCCAGGAATTCTGGCATGTGCCTGTAGCAGTCACTTGGGAGACTGAGGCTGAAGGATCACTTGAGACCAGAAATTCGAGATGGCATTGAGCTATGATCATACTACTGCCCTCCAAGTTGGGTAAAAAAGTGAGACCCCCATCTCTAAAAAACAGACATCAAATAAAAATTGTTCTTATTTCTTTGTCAGATTTCTTATTTTGTTTCTGGATTGTTTTATAAATTTTATTTAATTTTCTATTCATTTTTTTTTTGTGATTCCCTGAACTTTTAAAAGAGGGTTATTATTAATTATTTGTCAGACAGTTCACAGATCTTTAATTCTTCAGGGTCTATTGCCAGAGCTTTGTTGGTTTTTTTCCCTGATTTTTTTTTCAATCCTGTGTCTTTACATTGATACCTGTGCATTCGAAGAAATGGCCACCTCTTCCAACTTTTGCAGGTGTTCTTTGGTGGTGTTAGACTTTTATTACTTAACATTAGAACTTTATTTGCTGGCCTGTAGTTGCTTCCCATTCTGGGAAGGATTTATATTGAGTACCAGAACTTAAACACTTCTCTGGAACTAAATCACTGCCCTTTCATTGCTTCCCAATCTGGGGAAGACTTATTGTGAGTACCAGAACTTATAGCTTGCATAGGAACTTAAACACAGACCTGCAGTGGTTTCCAGGTCTGGGGAAGACTTAAGAGAGCACCAGAATTTCATCACTGACTTTTCAGTTGCTTCCAGGTCACGGGAAAATTCCATGTAAGCATCTGGGCTGTGTGGGAAATCTGACCAGGGACTCAGGCCTTGCCATGGATTGTATCCCATGAAGCAGTATGGCACTGTCCAGTCTCCTTCGTGTGATGCCCAGCTGATTTATATGCAGAGTAGCCCACATGCTAGTTCCTGTGATAAGCACCCCTTCCCCCCACTTGTCTTCAATTCACCCCAGGTGGTTCAGCCCTCCTGGCATTCCCAGTGCTTCCTGTGGGACAGGACTGCAGTGGGCTTCCCATGAAAATTCCCAGACCAGTGGGAAGGTAGAATGTCCACTTCCAGTTCCCTCCTCCCACCTTGGAAACTGTGGGTCCAGGGAAGTTCTCCGTGAGTGGTGGTTATGCCAGCTTAGGGGAGAGGGTGGCACAGTCTAAAATGGCCGTTTTACCAGTTGTAGTTTTGTTGTAGGAGCTTTCTCCTCTTCTCTCTCAGATTCTGGTAAATTCAAGGTGGTGTTCTTGTCTTTGAATAGTTGCAAGTTGTACTTTTGTGGGGAGGAGTGGTGCTGAGGATCTTCTGTTCCACCAACTATAAATGAACTAATTTCATAAATAAAATTAAAATTTCCACTATCCAGAAAGTCACCTTCCACACCATTTTATGAGTGGATAAGATGGGTAATTATGTATGCTTATATTTTCATGTTATTAAGATGCTTAAACAAAGAGTTATCCACCCCAAGTCTCAGTCTTTAAGAGTACAGAAGAAACAGTTGAGGTTTTTAAATACTAGCCCTTTGCCCTTTATTTTTCCTTTCTTACCATTCTTTACTAATATAAAGGAGTAGTGTTGACTTATTTTCACATAGATTTAAATTATCCTTCTATTCTTTAATTTATCCTTTCATTTAAATCCCTTTAAAATTATTTAAAATAAATACATATATATATTCTAACAAATATTAAAACAATAAAGGTAAGTATAGAGAGCTTACTTCCATTATATTATCCATTTTTCTCTTTCCATTTTAAATTTAAATTTCACATTTAAGATTTTAACTTTGTACATAATTCTATAAGTTATAAGCCATGTTAGAAATGCATCTATTTCTTGACCTATCAACTTTATTTGTTTTTAAAATTAAGATATATTCATGTTTAACAAATTAGCTTATTATCTGGTGCACACAATTCCCTTTCCCTACTCCCAGAGAACCACAGTCATAATATGCAACATTTTTTTCTGATATTTACCTTCATATTTGAAGATAATATGTTTTTTCTGTTTTTCTTAAATTATTCATTTTAGCTGCTATCTATTGATTACAGATATTTAATCATCTTCTAATATACCACCTGCTTTTCCTTTTCCTTTCAATATAATTATTGAATAATTTGGTTACATCAATAATAACTTTTACAGGTTATGACTATGCAGTGTACCAAATAGTATTTTGTGAGCACGTTTCCTTTCTTTTGTTTTAATAAGTTGTCTATAATGTCCTTTTCCAGTAATGTTTGTTTGCTTGCTTGTTTTGTTTTCTATATTTCTATTTACATTTTCTCCGAAATGCTCCAAGAGATTTTTCAGTCTACCAAATGTGTTCCAAATCTTGAGATATCATATGCTTTATCAATTCCTTTCTTATTCTCATGTACCTTTCTCCCAAAGCCCTAGAAACAGACCTTGAAACAAGAATTAAAGCGTAGGTAATTTGTTTAGGAGGTGCAGGAAACACCAGGAGAGAAAGGCAGTGAGATATGAAAACAAAGGCAACCAAAAAGGATATGTTAGCAAGCTAGTTAGGATGACTGAAGTCTCAACCCAAGGGAAACTGGTAAAGATGGTGAACTTGCACCTCAGAGTAATCATAGCTAAGGGTAGGGAGCTGGGATATTTATACACACTTCCATCAGTTGTTAATTGAGGTCTGCTTCTGTAAGGTGTTATCTTCAGTTTATCCTGCTAATTGCAAATCAGAGTAACCTTCCATGGCTGTGGAAAAAGCCTGTGTAAAAGGAAACAGATAAAAGGCAGCGGGAAGTTGTTCAGAGTGTGCTAAAGTGGCAGGGCCCTCGTGATACTGACAGGACATTGACAGGGCCTGCTACCCACTACAACAAGCAATGGATGCTCTCAAATCTGTAGACTCGCCTTCCTGCCCTGTCTTTACTTGGTTGACTCATGTTCTCTTTCTTATTTCCTCATTTTGTTGGAGCACATCCTCCAGGAACTGCCTAAGAAATGATGTACAGAAAGTAAACTATTGAGTGAACTCCTGTATTCTTGAAACCGTCTGTTTTCACACTTGATTGATACTATTTTCACACTTGATTGAAACTATTTTCACACTTGATTGATAGTTTGGCTGGGCATAGCAGACTGGGTAAAGTGTTATTTTTCCTCTCATTTTAAAGGAATTTATCTACTGTTTTAATATATTCCATACAGCTATTGAGAAGTCAGAAGACATCCTGATTTATGACTTGATTTTTCCTCAACTCTGGAAGCTTTTAGGATACAATCTTTACTCATGGTGTTCTACAATACCACGTTGGTATACTTTACTTTACGATTTATTTTCATTTATTATGCTAATTTTTGATGGGCTCTTTCACTCTGTAAACTCATATTCTTTTATTCTGAGAAATTTTCTTATAAAATGTTTTCAGTAACATTTCTTCACTGTTGTCTCTTTTCATGGAAACCAAAATCATTTGGTATTGGACCTCCTTGTTAATTATTGAATTTAGTTATATTCTGTCTTCATTCTTACCTTCAATTCTCCAAACACTTTTTTGGAGATTTCCTTGACTTCATTGTTTTTTTGCTGACTTTTTCAATTTCTTTTAAGAACACTTTCTAACATTTTCCAAAGAATTTTAAAAAATTGTTTTCTGTTTTTTTAAAAATAGCAATCCTGTTCTTTCCATCTAGATTCTTTATTGTCTCTGTGGAGCTATTTTGGAATAGGGAAGTATGATTTTGCTCCCTGCAAACCTCTGTTAATGATCATTGGTCAGCAGTTGTTCTTTAAGAGCAAGGCCTAAATAATCTCATTTAAAGTTCTGTGTATGTGAACAAATTTTACTGGCAGCAGGCTAACTTGCAGCATGATGGGACAGTGAGGCATTTTAAATTAGCTTGTGGCTCTAACAGAGAGTGTTAATTGTTTGCCTGTATTAACCTCTATTTTTACTTTAAGTAATAGAACCACTTCTACCATTTTAAGTATCAGCAGGGCACAGGGTTGCTCAACTAGTCCCTCCCTTGGAGCAACCTCCCAATAAATGCAACTTGCCTGTCACCTTCTTAAAAAGGAAACTTCTTTCTCTCCCCTTCCTCTTTCATACTCTTGAGGGCTGAAATGCTGATAGGGTGCCTGAGAGCTAGCTTCTGCCTTGTTGAGAAGGACAGCATCCTAGGGGATATTAAAACAACAAGGAGAAAAGGCCCTAGTCCCTAGTTGACCATGAGGAGCAGTACTGCCTTCCATCCTGAATGGGTTTTTGCCTATGAACTGTTTTTGAAAGAAAAATAAAGTTTTACCTGCTCTGAGTCCCTGAGTTTTTGGTTGTTCTATCTAATGACAAGTATAGGGCAATGAATATCCAAATACTGATGTTTATAGGTGTCTTCTCTGTTGCTGCCCAGTTGCTCCAGAGAAGGAACTTCTGTTTTATTACCTGTTTACAACTTGAATTTACAATTTAAATTTCTCCCATGCAATATGAGGCAATTACTGCTTCTGTACTTTTTTTTTTATACTTTAAGTTCTATGGTACATGTGCATAACACGCAGGTTTGTTACCTATGTATACATGTGCCATGTTGGTGTGCTGCACCCATCAACTCATCAGCACCCAACAACTCGTCATTTATATCAGGTATAACTCCCAGTGCAATCTCTCCCCGCTCCCCCCTCCCCATGATAGGCCCCAGTGTGTGATGTTCCTCTTCCCGAGTCCAAGTGATCTCATTGTTCAGTTCCCACCTATGAGTGAGAACATGTGGTGTTTGGTTTTCTGTTCTTGTGATAGTTTGCTAAGAATGATGGTTTCCAGCTGCATCCATGTCCCTACAAAGAACACGAACCCATCTTTTTTTATGGCTGCATAGTATTCCATGGTGTATATGTGCCACATTTTCTTAATCCAGTCTGTCACTGATGGACATTTGGGTTGATTCCAAGTCTTTGCTATTGTGAATAGTGCCACAATGAACATACGTGTGCATGTGTCTTTATAGCAGCATGATTTATAATCCTTTGAGTATATACCCAGTAATGGGATGGCTGGGTCATATGGTACTTCTAGTTCTAGATCCTTGAGGAATCACCATACTGTTTTCCATAATGGTTGAACTAGTTTACAATCCCACCAACAGTGTAAAAGTGTTCCTATTTCTCCACATCCTCTCCAGCACCTGTTGTTTGCTGATTTTTTTATGATTGCCATTCTAACTGGTGTGAGATGGTATCTCATTGTGGTTTTGATTTGCATTTCTCTGATGGCCAGCGATGACGAGCCTTTTTTCATGTGTCTGTTGGCTGTATGAATGTCTTCTTTTGAGAAATGTCTGTTCATATCCTTTGCCCACTTTTTGATGGGGTTGTTTGTTTTTTTCTTGTAAATTTGTTTGAGTTCTTTGTAGGTTCTGGGTATTAGCCCTTTGTCATATGAGTAGATTGCAAAATTTTTCTCCCATTCTGTAGGTTGCCTGTTCACTCTGATGGTAGCTTCTTTTGCTGTGCAGAAGCTCTTTAGTTTAATTAGATCCCATTTGTCAATTTTGGCTTTTGTTGCCATTGCTTTTGGTGTTTTAGACATGAAGTCCTTGCCCATGCCTATGTCCCAAATGCTATTACCTAGGTTTTCTTCTAGGGTTTTGATGGTATTAGGTCTAAGATTTAAGTCTCTAATCCATCTTGAATTAATTTTCGTATAAGGAGTAAGGAAAGGATCCAGTTTCAGCTTTCTACTTATGGCTAGCCAATTTTCCCAGCACCATTTATTAAATAGGGAATCCTTTCCCCATTTCTTGTTTTTCTGTACTTTTAAAAATTCTGTTTCTCCCTCTATTCCTCAGGCTATTTCCATCACCACAATACTTTTGCACTATCAACATTGAGAGAACTTTCCTGAAATGATTGCTCCTGTCCCTAAAAGGCACAGCAGTTACGTTTGTCTGCTTGCTTTAAGTTAAATGTTTTTCTTTACACTGTGACTAACTAGTTCATCTATTTCCTTCAGAAGTTCACTCACAGTGGTGCTGAATAATTATACCAGGAATAAAACATGTATAGGTTATTTGGAACGTGAATCTCATGCTAAAGTTTAGTTGAGCCTGAGAAAAGTAAACTACGAAACCCCTGCTGCCAAATATCCTTCTTTGACCACAAGAAAATAAATTAAAACGAAGTGAATTCTTTCTAGTCCAGGTTTAATAACTGTGGGCAGAAAGCAATTGGTAAGCTAGAGGCTCTGCCCTAAAAAGTGATAACTAAAGAGAGACTATTTTGGTTACATTACCATTTTATATTTATGGGCACTAAAAAAGAGGGATGCTATTTTCTAATATTTCTCTGAATTCAGGAACAACCCTTCTTAGTACTGTTTCTGCCAATTTTACCCTATAAGTGACCTTCTGATACCAAGTCTATTTGCATATTTAGGGATATAGTGAATTCTCCTTTATTTAGAAAATAATACTCTTTATTCAAAATGTAAATACATTGAATAGATTATGTAATTAAATTATTTCCACAAAATTATTTTCCCTCAGAAACTTTTATGCCATCTATTTCAATACCAAGTAGAAGCTTATTATAAGTTTTAGATTATCCCAAAATGTCTGAGTGTCAGCCTGGGTCCAATCAGGAGACAGAAACCATACAGTGATTTAAATAGAGGAAATTTAATGCATAGAATTACTAAACTCTGATAAAAAAGCTAATTATAAAATTTAAGAAAACTCTCTATGGTATTCTAGGGCTGAGGCAAGGCACTCAAGGGAGACAAACTGCAATGAGGTGCCCTTTCCCAAGGCTGGGGTTTAGACTTCATTAAAAAGGTATTGTTGCAATCCACTGGATGCCAGAGAAGTTCACTAATTGCCTGGACAAAAGCAGGTCTGCTGTCATTGGGCAAGTAGAAACCAAATATCTAGAATAGAGGCAGACTATAGGTGTGCTCCACCTGTTGGCTACATGCATAGGCCTGCAGATAGGGCTGGGGTCCCTGGAACACGAGCTATCTGTGAGGGGGACCACAGATAGTGGCCAGATGGGCAGGTGTGCAGAAGGAAAAGTGACCCCAGTAGCAAGCCTTCAAGGCAGAGAAAGCACACAGGCAAGTAGGCGGCCAGGTGTGCAGGCATGAAGAGGGAGTAGGTGTGCTGTTGTGGTAAGAGTCTTGGAGAAGTATCCATCAGAAGAACCACAGGAAGGTGACAGCCAGTCTGGTCCAGGACCATAAGATTGCCAGGGGATAGTGCATTCTGGGAAGAGGGCCTGGGGCAGACCACCCACGTATATCTTACTAACCCATCATGTAGCAGTAGGAAACAGCAGGAGAATCTTTGCTTCCTGCAACGTCCCTCGAGCATCCTCTAATGAGAATATTAAACATCTTTCTCGCTGTAAAGGATTAATACTTAAGGGAATTTCATCCATTATCACAGAGCTGTAGTAAATGGTGAGTTTGCATCGGAGAGGAAATGCATTGATAACTGGCACGACACGTATAACTTAATGATGATAAAATAAAAATGCAAAGTCAAACCACTCAAGGATTGCTTAGAGTGCCACCTGTGGAGGGGGAAGTACTGGAAGAGTAGCAGCAATTTCACTAAAATTTAGACTTATAAGTAATTTAGTTGAGTTTATTTTCAGTCAAGGAAAAATGATTATATATTTCCTAGTAGTTGATAAAAAGAAAGAGTTTTGAAAGAGGAACTTATTTTCACTAATTAAAATAGAAAAACAAAATAGAAAATTAACATTTATCTCATGGGCTATTTAATAAGAAACAGTGAATAACATAATTAGGACAATGCCAATAACATGGACAATTGCAAAGTTTTTCAAATAGCCAAATATACTAGCCTTTTATGAGAATTGAGTTCATCTATTAAAACGTAAATTAAGACTGATACTTTTACAAGAAGTTAAGCAAGCTACTGATATCCAGGTACAGCTACTAAAGCTCTGTTTCGAATCAAAGATAGAACCTGGAATATATAGAAAAATGAATGGATTTCGTCTCTGTTAGATTAGTGATTCCTGCGTTTGCTGCACATGAGAATCACTTGAGGCATTTAAAAAATCATTCAGACATTGAAGCCTCATTAGATATATTTGATTAGGGGATTGGGAATCTGCATTTTAGCAAGCACGGATGATTTGGGGAGCTGCCTCACTCAAGGTGGCAATCTTTCTCTGGAACAGCCCACATTTATTGATTGGTTGATACAGTGGTACAAAAGCCCAGCTTTACTTAATCCTGCACACCTTTGAAGGGCCAGTCCAGCTTTAGAGGATGCTCTGAAGTCTCTGATGCAACTGCTTCAAAGTTTTGCTTTTCTCTCTTCCCTCTCATTCTTCTTTTACAGACAATGTTCCTGTGAAAACTCCTCAATAAGCCACTCTGCATGCATATTTGTATTCTTCTTTACTGATTTACTTGTTTGTGTTCGTTCCTCATGTGTTTATTTGACAATTTTATTTTTGAATGATTTGTAAAGAAGGATTTTATATTTAAGACATGAAATTTTAATTGTTATATCTGCTTTAATTAATTATTTATTTATTTTTGAGACAGGGTCTTGCTCTGTCTTTCAGGCTGGAGTGTGGTGGTGTTATCATGGCTCACTGCAGCCATGACCTCCTGGGCCCAAGGGATCTTCCTGTCTCAGCCTTCTGAGTAGCTGAGACCACAGGCATGCACAACCATGCCCAGCTACTATTTTTTATTTTCATTTTTGTAGAGACAGGGTCAGGGTCTCCCTGTGTTGCCCAGGCTGGTCTCGAACTCCTGGGCTCACGTGATGCACCCTCCCAGGCTTCCCAAAGGGTTGAGATTACAGGCATGAGCCACTGTAACTGGCCTTAACATTTTATTATTGTTTCATTTACTTAATAGTGTTTGATATATTGAAGATTTTAAAAATTGTATTCAAATTATATATTGTTCCATTTAATTATTTCCACCCTCACTCTAATGCTTAAAAACATTATGTCCATTGGGAGGCCGAGGCAGATGGATTGCCTGAGCTCAGAAGTTCGAGACTAGCCTGGGCAACACAGAGAAACCCTGTCTCTACTAAAATACAGAAAATTAGCCGGGCGTGGTGGCATGCACCTGTAGTCCCAGCTACTCGAGAGGCTGAGGCAGGAGAATCACCTGAACCTGGGAGGCGGAGCTTGCAGTGAGTTGAGATCACCACTGCACTCCAGCCTGGGCAACAGAGCCTGACTCTGTCTCTCCAAAAAAACAAAAAACAAAACAAAAACAAAAGACATTACAACCAAAAAGTATATGACTCTTTATGGACATTTAGTGCTCCCAACGGACTTATTTAAAAACAGAAAATCAATAGTTAAAAGCAAATCCTCAAGGATTTTCCAGAGTTAGTTCTATGAGGAGAAAGTACCAGAAGATAGAACAGGGACAAAATGAGAATCAAAGCAGACTGGGGATTCTTACCCCTACTTCCCAAGTTTGTTTTTAGTTGAAAAGAAAATACTGAAAAATGTTATCAGCAAATGTTTAACTACCCTCACTTCTCAATTGTGAAACTGTGAGAGGGTCTGATATAGGTATGTGCTTAGTTTTAACCAAGTCCCACTTCTGAATCCAAATCTTTCAACAGCGTTTGAACACGAAAACAGTATGAATAGACATGTTATGATCCAGCACGTAGAAAACTATGGTCCAATACTGTACAGTATTTCCTATTTTATCCAGCTACTCAGTTTCTATCTTCATCCAAGATACATCCCTAATTTAATCCAGAAAGATTTTACTTAACATGCCAGTCCTCTCAGTCTGTCACCACTTCTTCTTAGAGAACCTGTTTCCTCATGCCTCACCTCATCTTGCCCTATTCCTCCTTTTCTAATGCCATTATTCTTTTGATTTGTAGCAATCATCTTTTTTCTGTTATTTATAATTCTATAAAATAAGCATGCATCCCTAAATACTCTAACTGAGTATTTGTTACTTCTTTTTATATATGAGATCATGCAGTATGTATTATATTTTGTCTGATTTCTTTTGCTTACATTTGTGAGGTTTATTTACGTTGAGCCTAATTGTCATTTATTCATTTTCATTGCTATATATTATACCATACTATGGCTGTGTTATAATTTACTTATCTACTTTATTAAGGATACAATTTAGATGGTTTTAGTTCTTTGGCTATTACATAACTATGAATATTCCAATACATGTCTTTTGGTGTACAGTACATGCCGGTTGTATAATGTATGTATTCAACTTTCATAGACAAATTTCCAAAATCAAGGTTTATATCCTGGCTATGCTGCTTAGAAGCTATATGACAAGTAAAATACAATTTAAATCTTTTGAAAAAATCCTGTCAAGGGGAAAATAAAGAAATAATAGTAAAAAAGAATGAAGAAAGTCTACATGTGTTTTCATGAAAGTATTAAACTCATGAATAGAGGTAAATCTACAAATCACACTTAGAATACTCCAGTGATGTTATGGTGCTATGTAAATCTCTCAATCCTCTAGTATAAATGTTTAAAGTCAAAATAGTCAAAACGACAACAGCTACAATTAGTGGCTAAGGAACACAGAATAGATAAAGTAAATTAGGGCAAGAAAAATATAAATTGGGAGAAAAGCAGAAAAAGTCTAGAGTATTTTTATACTCTAGACCAAAGTTAAGTTTATACTCTAGACCAAAGCTAAGTTGATATTCAGCTAAAAATAGTCAATACAACTTTAGGAGTCTTTATATATTTGCTGCATGGTGAACTGCAAATAAAGAAATTACAGCAGACACACAGATAAGAAAAAGGGAACAAAGTTAAACACCACAGAAAACCACCAACAGAGAGGAAGCAACAAAAAATTAAGAAAGAAACAGAGAACCTATATAACAACCAAAGCAATTAATAAAATGGCAAGAGTCAGTCCTTACCTATCAAAAGTAACCTTGAATGTAAATAAGTTAATTTTTTAAGTTGAAAGATACATAGTGGCTAAATGAATAAAACTACAAGATCCAATGATGTGCTACCTATAAGAGACTCATTTCATGGTAAAGTCAAATATAGACTGAAATTGAAGGGATGGAAAAAATATTCCAAGCAAACAAAAACCTAAAGCAAACAGGAGTAGCCATGCTTATATATGATAGACTTGAAGCAAAAAAAAAAAAAAAAAAAAAAAAACTGTAAAAAGTCTTTATATAATGATAAAAAGATCAATTCAACAAGAGTAAATAATAATTATAAATACATATGTACCCAATCCTAGAGCACCCATATATATAAAGCAAATATTGTTAGACCTAAAGAGAGATGGACTGCAATACAATAATACTAGGGAATATCAACATCTCACTTTCAGCAATGGACACATTATTTAGAAAAAAAAATCAACTCAGAAACATCAGACTTAAAGTGCCCCATAGACCAAATGGGTCTAACTGATCTTTACAAAATATTCCACACACCATCTACAGAATACACATTTTCAACTGCACATGGAACACTCTCCAGGATAGATCAGATGTTAGGACACAGAACAAGTCTTGAAAAATTTAGGAAGGTAGAGATCATATCAAATAACTTTTCTGATCACAATAATGTGAAACTTGAAATTAACAACAAGGAAAACTTTGGAAACTTTACAGATATATGAAAGTTAAACAACATGTCCCTAAACAACCAATTGGTCAAAAGGAAATTAAAAGGAAAACTAAAAGATTTTTTGAGACAAATGAGAATGACAACACATTATACCCAAACCTATAGAACACAGCAAAATGAGTTCTAATTGGGAAGTTTATAGTAATAAATACCTACATAAAAAAGAAGAGAAATTTCTAATAATCATCCCAAGGAACTAGACAAACAAGAACTAACTAAACCTAAAATTGATATAAGGAAGAAAATAATAAAGTTCAAAGCAGAAATAAATGAAAAAGATATGAAAAAAATTAAAAAGAGGCTGGGCACGGTGGCTCACACCTGTGATCTCAGCACTTTGGGAGGCTGAGTCAGGCAGATCATGAGGTCAGGAGATCAAGACCATTCTGGCTAACACGGTGGAACCCTGTCTCTACTAAAAGCTGGGTGTGGTGGTGGGCACCTGTAGTCCCAGCTACTAGGGAGGCTGAGGCAGGAGAATGGCGTGAACCCAGGAGGCAGAGCTTGAGGTGAGCTGAGATCGCACCACTGCACTCTAGCCTGGGTGACAGAGTGAGACTCCATCTCAAAAAAAAAAAAAAAAAAAAGCAATAAAATGAAGTTGGGTTTTTGAAAATATAAACAAAAATGACAAACATTTAGCTAGACTAAGAAAAAAAGGAGAGAATGCTAAAATAAATAAAACAGAGATTTTTTATTTTAAGGAGACATTACTACTAATACCACAGAAATAGAAAGTATTATAAGACACTATTATAAACAACTATATGCCAACAAATTTGATAAGACAGAAGAAGTGGATAAATTCCTGGACGCATACAACCTACCAAGATCAAGTTATGAAGAAATAGAACATCCGAACAGACCAATTAAAAGTTGAATTGAAGAGAAAATTGAATCAGTAATCAAAAGTTTTCCATCAAATAAAAGCCTAGGACCTTATGTCTTCTTTGCTGAACTCTACCAAACATTTAATAAAGAACTAATATCAATTCCTCTCAAACTGTTCTAGAAAAATTGAAGAGGAGGGAATACTTACAAACTCATTTTGCAAGGCTAGCATTACTTTGATTCTAAAACTAGACAAGTACACAATGAAAAAAGAAAACTATAAGCTGATATCCCTGATGAGCATTGATGCAAAGATTCATAACGAGATACCAGCAAACCAAATCCAAGAGCACATTAAAAAGATTATTCATTATAATGAGTGGAATTCAGCCCAGGGATCCACGGACGGTTTATCAGACTCAGGTTAATAAATGTGACCACACTACATTAACAGAAAGAAAGAAAGAGAAGCATGATATAATCATTTCAATAGGTGCAGAAAAAGAATGTGACAAAATTTCACATTCCTTCATGACAAAAACTCTCAACAAATTATTATAGAAGATATGCACCTCAAGACAATAAAGGCATATATAAAAAACTCATAGCTAACATCATACTGAATGGGGAAAATCTTCATATACAAATGGACCAATGGAATGGAAGAGAGAGCCTGGAAATAAACTTACTCACCTAAAGCCAACTGGTTTTTGACACAGGTGAGAACACATATTGGAGAAAAGACAGTCTTCAATAAATGGTGCTGGGAAAATTGGATATTCGCATAGAGAAGAATGAGACTAGATCCCTACCTCTCACTATACACAAAATCAACTCAAAATGGATTAGAGATTTACATATGAAACCCCAAACTACAAAACTACTAGAAGAAAACATAGGGGAAATGCCCCACAACATTGGCCTATTGAGTTAAATGGACATGAGTTGGCAGTTCATATAATTAAGGACAGATGATAATATGAAACCATCTCAAACTGCCTAAGGTTTCAGAACAAAAGGTGAAATCCTGTATTTCACTGAAAATTAATTTTATATATCACTTTGGATAATACTTCTTAAGTAACTTGTTTCTGAAGTAAACTTAGGATATGTGAGGGTTTTTCTCATTCGGGGGTAAGAATGACTTTATAGAGATCTTGCTTTGAAGAAGTCTCTGATTAATGAATGACTGGAACCAAGAAACATAACAGTAATACTACTTATTGTTGGAGGTTGTTGGTAAAAACCATACTTAAAAAATTCTAAATGACCCAATGGATTTTTGTTTTTGTTGATAGTTGCCATAAGAAAATCATATAGATGGATGGATAGATAGATCTATGATTAATAGATAGAGACATCTCCAACTCTTTTCCTCTGTCGTCATTTTCTTGCTTTTCTTAAGCTTGCTCTTTCTTCTATAACTCTTCTGCCATTTCCTTGTTCAGATAATTTCCTTGGTTCACTTGGCCAATTGCTATAGTCTTCTTAATCAATCTCCCTGTCTCTTCTCTCTGCCTCTTTCAGTCTACCTTGTACACATCTGCCACAATAGTCTTTCAAAAACAGAGTAATCATGTTACTTAAACAAAGTATATATATATTTCCTAGTTTCAAGCTCCCAATTTTGGTATTGAAAACCTGATCAAACCCAGTTCTAACCTGCCTCTCTATCTTTAACTATCATCTCCTGTCAGGAATTCCTTATCTTCTAAACAAACTGAAGTACTAATTACTATTTTCAAGAAATAACCTTTACCTTCTCACTGCTGTGCCTTTACTCAATTTTTACTATTGCCATAAAATATCCCACATTTAACACTCCACATTTCACAGCAATATCTACTACCTCTGTACAGTCCACCCCAGATCTCTGGAATTTACTGGTATCCTGAATATGTTCCTGTCAGAAAATACAAGCTATCTTTTATTACAAACATTTAATGCCTTTTCTTCTACATTTGATTATAATCTCCTTGAAAACAGTTCCCATTTTTATTCTTCGTAGTACTTTATGACAGGTAAGAATTCAAGGACTGTTTATTAAGTTGAGTTCTTTCAGCAGAAAAACACTGAAGAGGCACCAGATCATGCACTCCCAGAAAGCTCCACTGGCACTCCTTGAGGGCTCCACCTTCAAAAGAAAAGGAGAAATGGCAGCTTTGCTCTTCTCTAGGCTGTGGAAAGTCTCTGGTTCAACTCTGTTCCAAATGATGCTGGTCACTGTTTTGTTGGCTACCGTTCTTGGTAAGTAGTGGAGAGACAGGCCAGACAACCAGTCTACAACTGAGTTCATCACACACCCTATTTTAAGAGGTGTCTAAGAGATCTTTAACATTATGGGATATATTTGACCACCTGGAATTTGGGAAACATACTATAAATTAAAAAAAGAAAATCTTGTTTTATAGACGCTCCTGATGCTCCCTTGTAGAATTTTTCTCTCCAGGAAACTCTGAACAACTTAACATTGACGCAATCATGACTTGTAATAAATTCGTATCATCTGCCAGCCTGGCCATGAACTCTCACTGCCTGTGTGGTCATTTAGAATGTAGGGGAGGTTGGTATAATTCTTCTGGGGCATTTGGAAGGTCACTCAGTACTTTGTTTAATTCTTGCCAGGGAAGTAGAATTAAGATTTTATTTTTCAAGGGTTTAATGATTCTCCACCTTGTGATGCTTTTGAAAAATATTTTTATTTTTTAACAGGCCATTTATTCTAAACCTAAAAGGTCCAAAAGGACACAAATGAAATGCCTCCTCATCCTTGACTGAGGCAACTAATCTTGCATAATGCTATTATTAGTAGAAAATATATTTCTGCTAAGGCAGGAGGTAGAGCCATATGGCATAGCATAGCTGCCTATATTCTGAGCAGACAGATGTGGGCAATCTGATAGAATGATGAAAATCAAGTCTATTCATTCACTTTCTAATAAATTAGCACTTATGCAGTCAAAGACGGATGAAATTTTTCTGCCTTTACTCATTATTGTTGTCATTATCATTACTCAACAAGCGTGTATTATTCATCACTTACTGCACTCATTGAACAATGACATAACAGGAGTTATGATGAAAGAGAAAATCATGGTTTCTGCTCTAGAAAACTTAGTACTCAGATATTGAGACATTGTGTCCCAAGATATAGCTGTTGATGTTCCTTGCCATTTTTTTTTGTGTGTGCAGGTGACTGTGGTCCTCCACCCAAGTTACCATTTGCTTCTCCAATAAATCCATTGTATGATACTGAATTCAAAACTGGAACTACTCTGAAATACACCTGCCACCCTGGGTATGGTAAAATCAGTTCAAGTCGACTGATTTGTGATGCCAAAGGCTCATGGAACTATAGTATCTTTTGTGCAAGTAAGTATCAACATTTATTTTTCTCACCTTTACTTTTTTTCCCAGAAAGTTCTTTTAGGAACTTAATGAATTACTTAATTCATATGAAAATCTTTGATCAAAACAGTTCAAAATTAACATCACCTATAGTATTTGGAGTCAGTTGGGAATACACTTGGACATATTTTTCTAACAGTTAAAGTATGGCATCTGCTTCCCTTTTCCTTCTGTTTCCCTGTGACGAAGGTCATATATTTTTGAGAGCACACATTTTTATGGACAACTGGTCAATAAGCATACCTAGTATTATCACAGTGGTCTAACTGAGCAAATGAAACTAAGTGAAGTTTTTTTTTCTCTTCTTAAAATGTGTCAGAAAAATGAGATATACGTTTACATTTATTTTTTTCTCAAAGCATAGTCACTATCGACATTAACCAACCACACCTAGCATTCCTGCATATTTGCAACCATGCCTTCTTTAAAGCCATATTATTTATATGCTCTGGATCTATCATCCACAAACTTAATAATGAACAAGACAATCAAAAAATAGGAGGATTATTTAAAATAATACCCCTTTCCTCAACTTCCCTAACCATCGGTAGTCTGGCACTCACAGGCATGCCTTTTCTTACAGGCTTGTACTCCAAAGACCTTATTATCGAAACCGCAAACACGTCGTATACCAACGCCTGAGCCCTATCTATCACTCTGATTGCCACCTCCCTAACAAGCGTCTATAGCACTCGAACCATGCTCCTCACCCTAACAGGACAACCCTGCTTCTCGACCCTAATTAATATCAACGAAAACATTCCCACCCTACTAAACCCAATCAAACGCCTCACAACCGGCAGCCTACTCGCAGGATTCCTCATCACCAACAGCATCTCTCCCACTTCACTCCCCCAAACAACAATATCACCCAACCTAAAACTCTCAGCCCTATACGTAACTGCTCTAGGATTCCTAGTAGCCCTATACCTTACTCTTATAACCAATAAGCTTAAAATAAATATTCCACTCCACACATTCAAATTCTCCAATATATTAGGATTCTACCCCATTACAATTCACCGCACAGTTTCCTACCAAAACCTACTTATAAGTCAAAACCTAGCCTTCCTCTTACTAGATTCAATCTGATTAGAAAAATCTATACCCAAAACAATCTCACATACCCATATTACTACTTCAAGCCTCACTGCCACTCAAAAAGGCATAATCAAATCCTATTAACTTTCTTCATTCCCCTTACCCTAACCTTATTTTTAATCACATAGTCTATTACCCTGAGCAATCTCAATTACAATATATACACCAACAAATACTGTTCAACCAGTAACTACTACCAATCAGCACCCATAGTCATATAAAGCACCTGCACCAATAGAATCCTCCCGAATTAACTCTGGCTCTTCTCCCTCAAAAACCACTCAACTCCCTATATGATTAAAATTAATCACCGCCACCAACCCATCAAAATCTAAAACTCATAAAACCAACCCCACCTCCATCGCCAACCCTACTAAAACACTCCCTAAAACCTCAAACCCTGAACCCCATGCCTCAGGATACTCTTCAATAGCCATTGCCCTAGTGTAGCCAAAAACAACCATTATATCCCCCAAATAAATCAAAAACACTATTAAGCCCATATAAGTCCCCCCATAATTCAGGATAATAACACAGCCAACCACACCACTAACAATTAACGCCAAGCCCCCATAAACAGGAGAAGGCTTAGAAGAAAATCCTACAAACCCCATAACAAATAGTACACTCAACAAGAATAAAATATATGTCATTGCTTCCACATGGACTCTAATCATGACTAATGATATGAAAAACCATTGTTGTATTTCAACTATAAAAACACTAATGACAGCAACACGCAAATCAAACCCACTTATAAAAATAATTAATAATTCCCTCATTGACCTACCCACTCCGTCCAGTATTTCTGCATGATGAAACTTCGGCTCACTCCTTGCTACCTGTCTAATCCTACAAATCATCACAGGCTTATTCCTAGCAATACACTGCTCACCAGACACCTCCTCCGCCTTCTCCTCAGTTGCACACATTACCCGAGACGTAAACTACGGCTGAACCCTCCGTTATCTCCACGCTAACGGTGCCCCTATATTCTTTATCTGCCTCTTCCTACATATCGGTTGAGGCCTATACTACGGCTCATTCCTCTCCTAGAAACTTGAAATATCGGCATTATACTCCTACTTATAACTATAGCAACAGCCATCATAGGCTACTTACTCCCATGGTGCCAAATATCATTCTGAGGTGCCACAGTAATCACAAACCTCCTGTCAGCCATCCCATACATTGGAACTGACCTTGTCCAATGGGTCTGAGGCGGATATTCAACTGCTAATCCCACCCTCACACGATTCTTTACCCTTCATTTTATCTTACCCTTCATTATTACAGCCCTTACAACCTTACATCTACTATTCCTTCACGAAACAGGATCAAACAGTCCCTCCGGGATTTCCTCTCCGACAAAATTACCTTTCACTCTTATTATACAATCAAAGATATCCTAGGCTTAATCCTCCTCCTCTTCGCCCTAATAATATTAGTACTATTTTCACCCGACCTACTAAGTGACCCAGACAACTATACTCCAGCTAATCCCCTAAACACTCCCCCTACATCAAACCAGAATGATACTTCCTATTTGCATACGCAATTCTACATCCATCCCTAACAAACTAGGAGGTGTATTAGCACTTCTACTATCAATCCTCATCTTTGCATTTATCCCCATACTTCACAAATCCAAACAACAAAGCATAACATTCCACCTACTCAGCCAATTCCTATATTGATTCCTAATCACAATTCTACTGACCCTTACTTGAATTGGAGGCCAACCAGTAAACCACCCCTTCATTATCATCAAATAGCATCCCTAATATACTTTATCACAATCTGAAACCTTATACCACTTGCCTCCTTAACCGAAAACAATCTATTCAAATGAACCTGCCCTTGTAATACAAGCTAATACGCCGGTCTTGTAAACCGGATATGGAGACTTCTCCCCAGGACAACTCAGAGAGAAAGCACTTAACTTCACCATCAGCACCCAAAGCTAATATTCTAATTTAAACTACTCTCTGTATTCTATGGGGTGCACGTTTTAAGTACGACTTAAGTACTAACTTATTTTACAACCTCCTATGTAATTCGTGCATTACTGCTAGCCAACACGAATATTACATAGTACTACAAATGCTTAACTGTACTTCGTACATATTTATGCACACTTACAAACTGTCCTTGTAAATATGCTTACAAGCAAGAATCCTCATGACTTAACCAACTGTAGAACATAACATCAACTACCAAAGATCAAGTTTTCCCCCAAGGATATCAACTAATGCCAAAACTCAGTTATCGTACACAGTACATTACACTGTTCATCGAACATAGCACATATAAGTCAAATATATTCTCGTCACCACGGATACCCCCCCTCAGTTAGTGGTTTCTTGTTCACCATCCTCCGTGAAATCAATCTCCTGCACAAGAGTGCTACTCTCCTCGCTCCGGACCCATAACACGTGGGGGTAGCTATAGTGAGCTGTATCCGGCATCTGGTTCTTACCTCAGGGCCATAAGACTAAGATCGCTCACACGTTCCCCTTAAATAAAACATCTCGATGGATCACGGGTCTATCACCCTATTATCCAGTCACGGGAGCTCTCCATGCATTTGGTATCTTTTATGTCGGGTGTGCACGCGACCCCATCGCAGAAAGCTGGCCCCGCCACACCATATGTCACAGGATCTGTCTTTGATTCCTAGTACATACCATTACGTTCAATATTCCAGCCTCGCATAACTACCAATAAGATGTTATTTAATTCATGCTTGCTGGACATAACAATAACCAATCCTAGTATAGTTGGTTAGTTTAGTATATTCATCCAAAACTATAAAACCACAACAAATTTTTACTTTTTTTTCTCAAACCCCCCATCCCCCATCTCTGGCCTTTCCCCTATAAATATACCTTTGCCAAACCCCAAAAACAAAAGCTTCAATTCACCGAGCCAGAGCCTGCGTTCTCATCTTTTAGCTATGCACAATTTTAACTGCTACCCCTCAACTAACACAATCTCCATCTCATCCTACTACTTTCAACTTTAACTCCCTCTCTATTTTACGCCACCTACATACCTACTGGCTACCAGACCTACACCCTTATTATCATAACCCCAAAGACAGTACCTCACAACCATATATAATCCCCCCAAATTTAACAAAACCCATTTATGTAGCTTAATCAACCTAAAGCAAGACATTGAAAATGCCTAGACGGATTTATACATCCCATAAACAGACAGGTTTGGTCCTGGCTTTTCTATTAACTCTTAGCAAGATTACACATGCAAGTATCCCCGCCCCAGTGAAAACACCCTCTAAATCATCACGATCAAAAGGAGTAAGTACCAAGCACGCACAACGCAGCTCAAAACACTTTGCTCAGCCGCACCCCCACGGGAAACAGCAGTGACAAACCTTTAGCAATAAACGAAAGTTTAACTAAGCTATGCTGCACCCAGGGTTGGTTAATTTCGTGCCAGCCACTGCGGCCATATGATTAACCCAAGCTAATAGAAAACGGCATAAAGAGTGTTTTAGATCTATTTTAATAAAGCTAAACTCCATCTAAGTTGTAAAAAACACCAGCTGATGTAAAATAAACTACGAAAGTGGCTTTAAAGCTTCTGAATACACAATAGTTAAGATCCAAACTGGGATTAGATACCCCACTATGCTTAGCCCTAAACCTCAATAGTTAGAACAACAAAACTACTCGCCAGAATACTACAAGCTACAGCTTGAAACTCAAAGGACTTGGCGGTGCTTCACATCCCTCTAGAGGAGCCTGTTCTATAATCAATATGCTCCAATTCACCTCACCACCTCTCGCCTAGTCTATATACCGCCATCCTCAGCAAACCCTAATAAAGGTTATAAATTAAGCATAAGTGCCCCCGCAAAAACGTTAGGTCAAGGTGTAGCTTATGAGATGGTAAGAAATGGGCTACATTTTCTACCCCAGAAAACCCCACGATAGCTCTTATGAAATCTAAGAGCCCAAGGAGGATTTAACAGTAAATTAAGAGCAGAGTGCTTAATTGAATAAGGCCATAAAGCACGCACACACCGCCCGTCACCCTCCTCAAGTATATTTAAGGATCAACTTAACTAAACACCCCTCATATCTATATAGAGGAGATAAGTCATAACACGGTAAGTGTCCTGGAAAGTGCACTTGGATAAACCAAGGCATAGCTTAATATAAAGCATCCGGCTTACACCCTGAAGACCTCAATATAATTTGATTGCCTTGAGCTAATGCTAGCCCCAAACCCAATCAATACTAATACCAAATAACTTCTAGTAGACTATTCACTCGTACAAAAGTATAGGCGATAGAAATTTTATCCTGGCGCTATAGACACAGTGCCATAAGGGAAAGATGAAAAAAGACCAACCAAGCACAAAACGGCAAGGACACACCCCTATACCTTCTGCATAACGAATTAACCAGAGACAACTTCACAAAGAGAACTAGAACCAAGTTCCTCGAAACCAGACGAGCTACCCAAAAACAGCTAAAAGAGCACACCCGTCTATGTGGCAAAATAGTGGGAAGATTTCTGGGTAGAGGTGACAAGCCTACCAAGCCTGGTGATAGCTGGTTATCCAAGATAGAATCTTAGTTCAACCTTAAGTTTACCTACATAATCACTTAATCCCCTTGTAAACTTAACTGTTAGTCTAAAGAGGGACAGCTCTTTAGACACTAGGAAAAAACCTTGTATACAGAGTAAAAAAATCCAATTTCCATAGTTGGCCCAAAAGCAGCCATCAATTAAGAAAGCGTTCAAGCTCAACATCAAACACCTAAAAAATCCCAAACGTACTACTGAACTCCTCGCATCACATTGGATTAATCTATTATTTCATAGAAGCAACAATGTTAGTGTAACATGAAAATTTTCTCCACTGCATAAGCCTACATCAGACTGAAAAATTTCACCGATACTTAACAGTCCAATATTTACAAACACAAACAAAACTAATACTACTCACACTGTTAACCCAACACAGGCATGCTTCCAAGGAAAGGTTAAAAAAAGTAAAAGGAACTCGGCAAACTTAACCCCGCCTGTTTACCAAAAACATCACCTCTAGCATTACCAGTATTAGAGGCACCGCCTGCCAAGTGACACATGTTTAACGGCCGCGGTACCCTGACGGTGCAAAGGTAGCATAATCACTTGTTCCTTAAATAGGGACTTGAATGAATGGCACCACGAGGGTTCAACCGTCTCTTACTTTTAACCAGTGAAATTGACTTGCCCGTGAAGAGGCGGACATAAGATAATAAGATAAGAAGACCCTATGGAGCTTTAATTTACTAATGCAATCTAAACCATACAAATCTGTGCACTTTAACTTACTACACCTGAATTAAAAATTTTGGTTGGGGTGACCTCGGAGCATAACTCAGCCTCCGAACAACCTATGCTAAGGCTACACCAGCCAAAGAGAATCAATGCCCACAATTGATCCAATAACTTGACCAACGGAACAGGTTACCCTAGGGATAACAGTGCAATCCTATTTTAGAGTCCATAACGACAATAGGGTTTACGACCTCGATGTTGGATCAGGACATCCTAATGGTGCAGCAGCTATCATGGGTTCCTTTGTTCAACGATTAAAGCCCTCCGTGATTTGAGTTCAGACCGGAGCAATCCAGGCCGGTTTCTATCTACTCTATATTTCTCCTTGTACTAAAGGATAAGAGAAATAGGGCCCACTGCATAAAGCGCCCTCTTTCCATAGAAAGAGAAAAAATGAGTCAGAATAAGAAACAAGCATTGAAAAATATCTCTAGGTCTATCTGGAAGCAGGAGTTAAAGTTAGTGAACCAGACTTTTTTTTCCCTAATGTTCTATTTTGTGAGTAATTGGAATCATGAGTCATTATTTTAATTTTCCTCCTAGAGAAACGATGCAGAAATCCAGAATTAATCAATGGGATAGTGGAAGTTAAGAAAGATCTTCTCCTTGGTTCAACCATAGAATTCAGCTGCTCAGAGGGGTGAGTGTAAGGCAACCTAGAAGCAATAATTTCCTTTTCATTTAATTTTTATAAGGAGTTAAATGCATTTATATGTTTCAAAAATAAAAGTGGCAAAAAAAGACATACATCAGTAATTCTCACTTCCACCCCACCCTCATTCATCCCATTTCTCTCTACCCTCTGACAGAAAATGACATTGATTAATTTCAGATTTATCCCTTTAGTGTTTACTTCTATAAATACAAGTGAGTACAAGTATTTTTATCAACATTTTCCCCCCTTTATTATAACAGAATATATCTAACTGCGTACAATGTTTTGAACCTTGCTTTTGTTTTTTTCACTTACAACATTGCTATGGACTGAATTTTTTTGGTATTCCCTTAAAATTCATATCTGAATCCCCAGTGTGATGGTATTTGGAGATGGGGCCTTTGGGAGATAATTAGGTCTTGGGAGCGGAGTCCTCATGTGGGGATTAGTGTCCTCATAAAAAGACGTGAGAGAGCTCTCTCTCTCTCTTTCTCTCTCTCTCTCTCTCTGTCTCTTTCTCTGCCATGTGAGGACACAGCAAGAAGTCAAACCATCTGCAAACCAGGAAGTGGGCCCTCACCAGAACCTAACTATGTTGGTACCCTGATCTCAGACTTCCTAGCTTCCAGTACTGTGAGAAATACATTCCTGTTGTTTAAGCCATCCAGTCTATGGTATTTTGTTAAAGCAACCAGAAACATCTAAGACAAATATGTACTAGAGATCTTTGACATTCATGCACCAAGTGTTTCCTCATTCTCTCTGTCTATGTGTATATGTATGTTTACAGCTGTATAGTTTTCTAACGCATGTGTCGTAGCTTATCATAGTTTATTTAATGATTCCTACTGATGGACTTTTGTGTGTTTCCAATCTTTTCCTGTTACATACAATGTCCTGATGCATACTTTGTATATATGTTATGGTATATGTATTAATATAGAGAGATGTTTGTAGGACAAATTCCCAGAAGTGGGATTGTTGGATTAAAGAGAAGATGCTTTGAAATTTTGCTAAATATTGCCAAATTGCTCTTTATAAACTGTAATATTTTATAATATAAACAAATGCCTATGTCTATACCTCTGTGATTCACTATTTTATCAAACTTTTGAATTTTTGCCTATTAAAAAGAGAAAAAATCTCTGTATAGTATTTTTTAAGTTTTTTAATTTTTCAGACCTCTTAGGGATGAAAAGCTTTTTATTTTGAGATAAGTATAGGTTCATATGCAAATGTTAAAAAAATACAGAAAGAATCCATATCTTTCTCTAGATGGCCTTGACATTGTCTTGGCATCATTTATTAATAGATCTACACCTAATCCATGCGAGAGAACATCTTTTAAAAATACGTATTTAATTCTTCAGTGTATATTAGTATTTTTTAGATGTTCTATTCAATGCTTTTAGTCTTTCTGTATATTCACACAACCAGGTCCTTTCTCTTGAATTTTTAGTGTGCAATATCACTTAGAGGTATCCGCCTGACTGTTCTGTTTTTATAGTTTTCCTATGTTTGCTTGTTTATATTTCTATATGAACTTTTAAATTGGTTGAGTTTTACTTTTAATCGATTGTATTAAGCTTTTAAATGAACTTTAAGAGAATAGACATTTTATGATGTTGCATCTTGCCAGCCAAGACTTCCCATTTGTCCTAGTCGTCTACATGTGTGTGGCTGCGTGTGTGTGTTTCAGGACTGTTTTAAAGTTTTCCCCATTTACATTTTTCAATTTTTATGTTTAGTCTTTGCTATCTTATTTTATTTTTGTCTTATTTTTGAGATTGCAAATGGTGTCTTTTATTCCATTATATCTCCTAACAATTTTTATTCATATATATGGAAACTACTTATTTCTATATGTTAATCTCCTATCTCAGCTAATACCTTGAATTTCCTTATTACTTATAATAGTCTATCAGTTGGTGATATGAATTGGCTTTGTACCCACCCAAATCTCATTTTGAATTGTAGCTCCCATAATTTCCACATGTGGTGGAAGGGACCCCATGGGAGATAACTGAATTATGGAGTGGGGGTGGTTTCCCCCATATTGTTCTCATGGTGATGATTAAGTCTCACGAAATCTGATTATTTTATAAGGGGTTTCCCCTTTCACTTAGCACTCATTCTTTCTTGCCTGCTGCCATGTAAGACATGCCTTTTCCCTTCCACCAAGATTTTGAGGCTTCCTCAGCCATGTGGAATTGTCAGTCCATTAAACCTCTTTTTCTTTATAAACTACCCAGGCTCAGGTATGTCTTTATCAGCAGTGTGAAAACGGATTAATACAGTTGGATTTTCTTGGGATTTCCAGATATGTAATGATGTAATCTGAAAATCATGATTCTGTTATTTTCTCTTTTCTAATTTTTGTATTTCTAATTCCTTTTCCTTATGTACTTATGCTGGCAATTGCCTCAAATAAAAAAATGATACCAGTTATTGTTCTCTTATTCTTGACTCTAGCAGAAATGACTAGCAAGCATTTTCTTCCTAAATTTAGTGGAGCTGTATCTCCACTGATTCCCATTATATTGAACATTTTTGGCCAAAACTAATTGTTGATTATTTTTCAAATGCCATTTTAGTGACTATGAAGATGATTATTTATTTTTCTTAATAGATGTATTAATATCATGTATATATTAGTCTGCTCAGGCTGTCATAACAAAATACCAAAATCCCATGGACTGGGACAGTTCTAGAGTCTAGAAGTCTCAGAACAAGGTCCCGCAGGGTTTGGTTCCTGTTGAGGGCTCCCCGCCTGGGTTGTAGATGACTGGTTGCCTTCTCACTGTGTCCACACATGACCTTTCCCTGGTGTCAGCACGAGGGCGCAGGGACTGCAAGTGGGAGATCTTTGTGGTGTTTTTTCTTATAAGGACTTTAATCTTATTGGATCAGGGCCCTACCCTTCTGAACATTAATTACTTCCTTATGCAAATATAGCCACACAAGGGGATTAGGGCTTCCACATACAAATTTTGAGTAGGTACATTCAGTCTATAACAAGGTGTTGTATATTAATATATTTCCTAATTTTGAAGAATCCTTTTATTCTTGAAATAAAACTGTACTATTTGATCATTGTATAATTTTCTTTTAAAGTGTTCCTGGACTCTGTTTGATAATATTTTATTCAGGAGCTTATTATTGATATTCAGGGTAAATTTTTTTTTTTAAAGGCAAAAAGTCCTAGAAGAAAGACTGGGACTTGTCAAGAGCAAGAACAATGAGGTGATAATCAGGAAGTTAGGAACTTAAGAGTTCCTAAGGAACTCTCAGGTTTATGAGAGTAAACCAAGCTCTAGAAGCCAGAAGAAAGATTCAAATTAGAGGTCAGAGTACTAGTACACATCAGTAATGTGTCTTGCTCCTTTACTTAAAGGAAACTACATAACAAACTCGAGTGAACCACTTACTTGTTTTGAGCTGCATGATTTATAGCTTGTTAGGGAGAGTGTAGGATTTAAGCCAAGCCCTCAGATTTTAGGTGTAAAACTTGTTCTGTTCTATTTTTATTCATTGCGGATGGGTACCATGTGATACAAAGAAAAAACTTAAGTTGCTTAGACAAGCTGGAGCATTTTAAAATTGAACAAATAAAGCTTTTGCTTGATATGAGAAAATGTAACTGCAAGCTGGCCTAAATGGTCATTAGAAATCAAGAAAACATTATTTTTTCATTTCAAAATATTTAATAAAAATTTGTTTCTTTTTTTCTTTAATAGGAGGAAATTACAGTATTTATTGATGCAACATACATGTGGGAGAGCTTGGTGATGAGTAACTCAAAGGGGGTGATTTGAATTTGGGGCTTATATACCATTTTAGTAGGTGATGGGAGAAAGGTACTTATGGGAAGCAAATGACTTTTTAGAAAGATAAATACATTTTCAGGAGAACAAACAGGAGAAAAGAAAGTTTGCAAAAATATACACTTTTACAATTTTTATTTTAGGTTCAGGGGTACATATGCAGGTTTGTTATATAGGCAAATTCATGTCGTGGGGATTTGGCGTGCAGATTATTACATCACACATGTACTAAGCATAGTACTCAATATTTATTTTTTTCTGATTTGTCCAAAACCTCATAGATAATTTATGTCTAGAGTAAACGAATTCCACTAAAATCTTTGACCTACCTTATTTAGGTTTTTCTTAATTGGCTCAACCACCAGTCGTTGTCAGATCCAAGGTAAAGGAGTTGACTGGAGTGATCCTCTCCCAGAATGTGTAAGTAAGTAAAACTTTTTTTTTCTGACCTGACTACAAACCTAAACTACTTTAGGTAATAACACTACTGTGAAATTTCACTACTTCTTTTATCCTCCATTAGAATTTGCATGAATTTTGGATTTAACACAATGCCTACCCTGAGTATTTCTTTCTCTTCACTCACTCACCTCAGTTGCCAAGTGCGAGCCCCCTCCAGACATCAGGAATGGGAAACACAGCGGTGGAGATCGAGAATTCTACCCATATGCCTCCTCTGTCACTTACACCTGCAACCCCTACTTCTCACTCATAGGCAACGCCTCCATCTCCTGCACGGTGGAGAATAAAACAATAGGTGTCTGGAGCCCACACCCTCCTATCTGTGAAAGTAAGTCAGAATGATAAGTTCTGCTTTGATCTCTTTTATTTGTTTAAAAGCAAAAGGAAGGCGTATTTATTAGGGAAGATGGAATAATTAAAAGAGAAACTAATCATTACAATGATGGAGTCATTCATTTGTTCAACTAATGTTGTTGCATGCTGTAAGAATAGCATAGGGTGTACTGCAGTAGTAATCAACACCTAAATCTCAAGGCCTTTATATAGTAAATGTTTTTTTCAAGTTTCTTCTTAGTGCACTGCTAGCCTGGGAAACTCCCTAGGGCAGCTGTCACTTATATGGTAATCCAGATTGTTAGATCTTTGACACCTCCAAGTCAAAACTTCCACAATTAGTTCAGCGGGAGAAGAGAAAAAGGAAAGTCAGTCTCTGGCTCTTCAGTTCTTTGACCTGCAAGTGACACATATCACTTGTCATTACAGCCTTTTAGCCAGAACTAGTCCCTTGTTTCTGCATAATGCAGAGTAACTGGGAAACACTGTCTTTTGTTTATCTTACAATAACTGGAAATATGGGTGGACACTAATAATGTCAACCACGCATGCCTAAGGAGCAAACAAAACAACACCAACACCAGCAGGTAATAAAGGTAATACAAGACAATGAAAGAAAGTATTTTCCCTTGGCCTCTCTATGGAAGCCAGAAGAGATGTTTCGTCAATATCAGTAATGATTCAGCTTGCTTGTTTAGGACATTATTCTTTACTGCAATTAAAGTGCCTAAAACCATAGTATCAACATATTGTTTTGACTCAGTACAGGACACAGCCAGTGCCGGGGCAAGAGAGAGCATAATAGTGAAAAGACTGCAAGAAGTGGAAAAGGCAGGAGCTGAGGCTGGATAAGTTAGTAGGGGCCAGGTTACGAAAGCCTGTGTGTCACTTTCAGGAGTTTGGAATGAAGGAAAAGGGAAGACATTAAAAGGACAATGTGAAGTGAGACAAAACATAACTGATAGGCACCTGTTGCAACCTTTCAGCCAGGAAATGAAGGTGGCTTCAACTGTAGCCATAGCAGTGAGCCTGGAGGGAAGTTGAGGAAGTATGGAGGAATTAAGGTAGCAGGATTGACAGGATGTGATGACTAACATGTGGGGTGAAGGCAGCTTGTTCTCTGCTTATGGAGGCGCAGCAAGATTTTCCAATGCCCTGGCTGCCTCTGCATGACACCATATCATTACCATGGGTCACTGACCCCCAACCAAAATCATCCAGGAAATTAGGCCATTTAATGGAAGGATTTGGAGACATTGAGATTTGGACTTCAGGGTTTAGATAATGCTCATTGTTATTGATGAGAAAGCTGGAGGACTTTACATGACCAACATGATGGGACCTCATTTTGCTGAGGTTTCTGGCAACTTGAAGTATACAAATCTCCAAAATGTTTTCTTTGTTCAGTATCTATTACATATATACTTGTATTAGGCCCTCCTTGAAGCAATGCCAACAGTTACAGTCACATCTTTACTGCCATTTCTCTCTGATAACTCAGATGTCTTTTTATATGCTTCTTTAGAAATTGTCTGTCATCGACCACAGATTCCAAAGGCAATCTTTGTTTCTGGATTTGGACCCCTCTACACTTACAAAGACTCTATTGTGGTTAACTGTGAGGAAGGTTATAGCCTCAGAGGCAGCAGTTTAATCTATTGTGAAGCGAATAATGAGTGGTATCCTTCTGTTCCCTCTTGTGTATCCAGTGAGTATGGACTATAATGGAGTTCCAATATTTGGATCTAAAATTATCCTGACATACAGGTGTGGCATGCTCATAGGCACAAGCCAACTCGACTCCCAATAATCATTTTAAGATACATTAATACTTTTCTTGTTAGAAGGAAGATTTTTTTTGTTAATGATATCTTAGTGCTAGTGGAAAAATTTCATATATATCACATAATCATGAGACCAACGACTTCATAGATATTGTAGACTTATATATTTGCTGTAAAAATTTTCCAGGAGACAATAGTAAAGTGTTTCAGTCTAACAAAATCAACATATTAAGATAATTTTTTGAACAATGGAAGTAAGATTCCTTTAAGGCAGTTCTTTTTTATAATTTGCATAGAAATGCTCTATGGGCCAATATTGGTCTTGAGACCTTGATGTTGTAAATACATACAGATCATTTATAACATTAGTGATTTATTGCTATCATTTATTGAGCATTTTCTATGTGATAAACACTGTTCTAAGTGCTTTACATCAATTAACTCATTCAATATTTACAACCATTCTAAGAAGCTGCTATTTTTAATCCAATTTTAATGATGAGAAAACTGAAAAAGAAAGATTAAGTAACTGGCACTAGCTCACATAGTTAATTGGAGGTGGAAGCCATCATTACATTGTGGTTTATCTAGTCTCTTCTGCTATCACATGAACTTAGGTGCCATTCAAAATGTGTAGTGATGAAATTCAATAAATATACAGTTTGACAGACACATATCCTCTCCTTGATTCACACGGACCTTTAGCATATTGTTGAATAGAAAAAAAAAAAAAAAAATACAAGACGAAAGGCCCAGCTGCAAAAGTTACATGGGGCTTGGTTTGAAGCCAAAGCATGAAGTTGCAGATGATAGGGTCATGATGTCAAGAAGAATCCCTCTTATTTTAATTCCCCATTAGGCAACGAGATTAGAAAGTCAGTCTCACCCTGGAGCAAATTTTTGCTGTGTCTTTCTAGTGATCCTAATGCTTCCCCTGAAGACCAGCCATTCTAAAGTGCAGTGACGTGAAAGGAAAACTAAGCTCCTACAGAGTTGGCCCAGCACCTAGAAACTGTCCCCTTCCTGCACCATGGCATGCTTCTCAGTACAACCTCTCCAGTGGCACATGCATTTAGTAGACACATGCACTTAATAGACGCTAGTCAATGGGCAATGGTGCTGCCGAGTCTTTTTCTGCAATTCCCATATAATCTTTACCGTCTCATTTTTTGCTGAATGAGTATGTGATATCACTATTTTGTGACAGTCTCCTGAGTCACTCTGCCATTCCCAGTAACACGTTTCTTTCACCCTTGTGCTTTCTTTATGAGTGGATGCTTGTACCGACCTACCGGACATTTCCTATGCTTCCTGGGAGAGAAATGACTATAACCTAAGTGATCACGAAATATTTGAAATTGGAACTGAGTTGAAATATCTATGCAAACCTGGCTATAGAGCTGTTTTAGATGAGCCTCTGACTGTGACTTGTCAGGAAAATTTGACATGGACATCTTCCAACGAGTGTGAGAGTAAGTAGACTTGAACTTTGTGTGGTGTGTATGTGTGTGTATCTTCTTTGCTATTGAAAATGTTGAGCACAATCCTTGGAATTTGCTGAGACTTGCTTCACTCCATAGCATATAGTTAATTTTTATAACTGTTCTGTGTGCACTTGAAAAGATGCATATTTTGCAGTTGTTGGGTGCAATGTTATATATACATCAATAAGATCTAATTTTAATGGTTTTCTTCAAATTTATTCCTGTATCTATATTTCTTATCTGCTTGTTCTCTCTGTTACTAAGAAAGTTTTGTTTGTCTTTTGTCTTTTCAGAGTTTTTATTTGTTTATTTGCTTGCTTGCTTGTTTTGAGACAGGGTCTTGCTCTGTCACCCAGGCTGGAATGCAGTGGCATGATCTCGGCTCGATGCAGCCTTAACTTTCCGGGCTCAAGCCATCCTCCTGACTCAGTAGCTGGGTCTATAAGTGTACACCACCACACCTGGCTCATTTTTGTATTTTTTGTAAAGACGGGACTTTCCCGTGTTGTCCAGACTGCTCTCAAACTCCTGGACTCAAGAAATTCACTCACCTCAGCCTCCCAAAGTGCTGAGATTACTGGTGTGAGCCACCACACCTGGCCATCTTTTTTGTTTTTTCAAATCATTTTTTGCTTTGTGTATTTTGAGACTATATTGCTAGATGCATACAAATTTAGAATGATATATTTTCCTGATAAATTTCACCTTTTATCATTATAAAATGACTCTATTACTACAACTATTTTATCTTTAAAATTCTACTTTTACATTAATGTAATTCTGACAACTTTGAGTTAGTGGACATGGTTTATCTTCTTTTAGTTTTTTGTTTTTAAAATTTCTGTAATCATATATTTTTTAAGTGTATCTTAGAAGCAAGATAGAGTTGGATATTTTAATCCTACTTGACAATTTTCATTATTTAATTAGAGCACTCGTCAGTTTACAGTTAGTGTAATTATTAATATATTTGAATTTATATCTATTATCTATCTGCTACATACTTTTTTGTTTTACATTCTTTTTTTCCATTCTTTTGAATTGATTTAAAATTATTTTTCCATTTTTTACCTGGTATTTACTTGGTATTTATTTACTTTTAGCTCTTTTTATGATGTTTACACATAATTTACTCTTCTGCCTCTTCCCAGGCAATGAAAAGCCTTAGAAACCTTTAACTTGATTTATCCTGCCTGACTTAATATGATTTTATTTTTGTGTATTTCAATTATAAATGTGTCTTAAACTCTGCATTATTATCATTATTACTATTGCTATTATTATTTTAGTAAATCCAATTAGTTTAGATTTGTTCACATAATTACTATTTTATTCTCTTCTGATTCTTCAGTCATATCTATTGTCCCTTTCTTTTGCCTCATAAATACTCTTTAGTTTCCTTTAGTGAGAACCTGTTGATGATAAATTTCTCTTTTTGTTTTTCCTCAATGCGCCGTTATTTCACCTTAATATTTGACAATATATTTACTGGATATAAAATTCTAGATTGGCAATTATTTTCCGTGGTCATGTGAAAGATTTCATTCCATTGTCTTCTGCCTTTAATTGTTTCTGTCAAGAATTTTGCTATTAGTCATACTGTTGATCATGTGAAGCTTATCTATTTTTTCTGATTGCTTTTAAGATGTTCTTGTCTTTACTTTTTAGCATTTTTTGTCAGATATGCCTGGGTTGGTTTCTTTATGTTTAGCTTGCTTGAGATTTAGAATATTTCTAGAATATGAGGTTTGATGCCTTTCATTGATTCTGGAAAAATTTTCAACTTCAAATACTTCAATATTACAAATAAGTATTTTCTTAGAGTACAATTTCAGCCCTATTTTCACTTTTCTACTGACACTTTGGCTACATTTATGTCAAGCTTTTATACTGAATCTTCTATATTTCCTGTGTTCTTATTGGTGTTTTTACTTTTTGTTTCTCAGTATTTTATTATGAATATAAATTATGTTCACTAATTCTTTCTTCATTGATGTATTATCTGATATTAATTATTAATTGAATTCTTAACTTTATTATTTTTTCAGTTTCAAGGTTCCCACTTGTAGTGGATTTGTAGTATTGATATTGATTTTTCTACCAAAATTCTCAATGTTGTATTTTATTTCCTTCTACATAACAAAACAAAGTGGTTTTTAAATCAATGTTTAGAACTTCATTTTCTGGATCCTCTCAGATCTGTTAGCATTGTCTCTTGCTTTCTTTGGCTTTTAATAACCTTGTCTGGTCTCCTGTTTGCTTGTGGTGGGTAGTAAGAGGCATTAAGGGCTTTGAATGACCTGAATCCAATCAGGGAATGTAATGATACAAGCCTGGGTTTCAGTACTTATTACAGATAGTTGGTCTATTTTTGGTTTGTTCTTACTTCAAGGTATAGTTCTAAAGATTCCCAAGAGCTGCGGGTCACCAGCAATCACACACATTGAGTTCTGATCAGCTTCTTAGCCACTCAGTTGTATTTTGAGGGGAGGAGAATTATTGTATATATTTATATAGTATTATATATATATAATATTATATATATTTCAACAGAGAAATATAGATATATTATATATTGGTATTTCTGTTGAAATACCAAGGAATATTATATATATAGTGTTTGTGTGTGTGTGTGTGTGTGTGTATATATATATATCTACATTCCTGGCATACCTCGTTGGGTATCTTTCTTTCTCATTTAAAGAACTAAGACAATTAAGGTCTTAGCACCTGAATTCTTCACGGATTAACTGCCCCCTTCCCACTATGTTTTTCTACTTGTTATCAAAGAGGAGGTGAATCTAAATTGCTTAGCTCAACACTGCCAAAATCAACACTTAATTTTAAGGACTTCTAATGAAGAAACACAGTTGGAGGGAAATTAAGTAATAGCATTTCAACCAAACAATGGCAGAATTTGGAGAAGATATTTGATCTAACTCTTCTCTCAACTTCTTTGTTTCTTTCTTTCTCTTTCTCTCTTTAAATTATGGCAAAAGCACTTAACATGAGATCTACCCTTTCAACAAGTTTTTCAGTGTACAATATAGTAGTGTTAATTATAGGCACTATTTGTAGTGCAGATTTCTAGAACTTATTAATCTTGCACAACTGAAACTTTATACCTGTTGAACAAGTGGAGAGTTGTTTCCCCTCCCTTCTCCAGCCTCTTACACCCACCGTTCTACTCTCCGCTTCTATGAGTTTGTCTTCAGATATTAACATCTATAAGGTGGAATCAGGTCTTCAGCCAAAGGTGTGTCCTCCTGATTGATTTACTAAACGTGAACATCATTTAAAAAAATTTTTTTAAATGTTTGTGGTACATAGTAGGTGTATATATTTATGGGGTGCCTGAGATTGATACAGACATGTAAAGTTGAACATTTTTTAACCCATCAGGGGTATGTTGCCCAACACCAGATCTGGAGAATATCAGAATCATAAATGAAAGGAGGTATTTCACTGGTAGATGTGTCTATGCCTATGGAGACTATATTTCATATATGTGTGATGAAGGCTATTATCCTGTTTCTGTTGATGGGGAGAGTTCATGCCACACAGATGGCACATGGAAGCCTAAAATGCCAGCATGTGAGCCAGGTAAGAATATTGAGAGAACTTGTCATAATTATTTCCTAGTTTCCCCATATGATTCCACTTGGTTCCACAAAAGATCAAAGTACTTAAAACTAACTGAGTTTGAGGTTGTTCTTCCAAGAAGCATTGTGCAAAGAGGATCACAGATACATACCACTAGCACCATGCAAGGCAGCTATAGAACAAAATATGTTGGAAGACAAACCTACAGGAGAAATTTTCTCGTAAGAGAAAAAAGTAGAATTGATGAAGTCTTTCAGTCTCATTTTGTCATTTTTCCTGCATGTATGCTGACGTTTTAGTAAAGAGGGACACTACCTCACAAAACTCCATATTTATAAGTCAAGGCAGAAAACATGATTTACATATTGTGTAACAATGGAAGCTCCAGGTTGAAGAAGTGATCTGTTAGGGAGAGCCTTGAAGCCTAGCGGCTGACAGTGTCAGCCTTTTCTTTCCTTGCTTTGACTCAGACCTACTGAACCACCTCTCTGTTGAAATACCAAGGAGAAGAAATAAGCATCTAGGTGATAAACATCTGTCTATAATCAGGATAAGACATTGAAAATGTCATTATTATGGAAGTATCTTCATTATGAAAGACTCTTCACATCAACATGATGGTGATTACTCGGTACTATAGTTTGGGTTTCTCTAAAAGCAAAACTTGAGAAAAATGACTTGGGAGCCAGTAGTTTATTTTGGAGGTGATTCTAGGAGGTAGGAGTGAGGGTTGAGAGAGAGACAAGGGGAATAAGCGAAGGTGACTATTATAAGCAGCAGGGGCTCAATTCTTTGGGACCACAGAGAAGTGTAAGGAATGCCTTTCATAATTATCTGTCTGAAGGATGGGAGACTGGGACATTTATCCAATACTTTCTGTTGCTCATTGGTTTAGGGTTGAAAGGGCAGTAACTGCTTCAGTAATTTAGTCAGTAACTGAGCCTCAATTGCAACTGTGCTCTTTCAGCTGCAAAAGAGGCTCCAAAATAAGACCGACAGATTCACGTTGAATGCTTTCTGTAGAACATCATCAGCATAAGTCTGAGCTTGTGTGAAACTATATATTTCATCTGCAACTGTAGTCAGAAGTCCAAAGGGACATGGCATGGGTACAAAACATTTGTTACCACATATCCTTCGCACCACTCGATTTGTTTATGTTCCATTAATTAAATTCTATTAATCTTAAGTAATCTACTGCTAACAAGTGTTATATAAGGAAAGAACAGACATTGTGTATTGAAATAATCAAAGAAAGTTTCATGGAGAAGTAGGACTTGAGATAACAATTAGAGAAGGTTAGCAAATTCTGATAAGGAGGAGTTCCAGGAGGAAATGTTAATATATAGAAGTGGAAATGTACATGACAAGTTTAGGGAAGGAGGAGTTGACTAGTTTGGTTAAACAGAAATAGTGCTAGATAGGGCCGAGTGTGGATGCTCATGCCTGTAATCCCGGCACTTTGGGAAGCTGAGTTGTGCGGATCACCTGAGGTCAGGGATTCGAGACCAGCTTGGCCAACGTGGTGAAACCCCATTTCTACTAAAAATACAAAAATTAGCTGGGTGTGGTGGTGCACACTGGTAATCCCAGCTACTTGGGAGGCTGAGGCACGAGAACCGCTTTAACTCAGGAGGCAGAGGTTGCAGTGAGCTGAGACCACACCACTTCACTCCAGCCTGGGTGGCAGAGTAAGACTCCATTTGAAAAGAAAAAACAAAAAGTGCTACATGAATTTGAAGGATCCATGAAAAAGAAAGGCCAATAGAGGTATTTTTATTTTTTCAAATGTGCATGGTTTGTTAAAGGTGCTGATTATTTTATTTTTAGAAAATAGAGCATTTTAAAATCTCCGACACTTAGTTTTAATCTTAGGAGGCAATCATCCTTCAACACAGGACTTCCTTTGACATTCTCAGGGCTCTAAATTTGTTGCAATTTTTCATACAAGAGTTCCTGAAACTTGAACGTTCCCTTCTAGCGTGACTACCCCAGCATTTCATATTACTTATGTCAACACTGAAATCATTGTTTAAATTGTAAAATATGCTAATTATGTTCTGATGGTGTTGTAGTTAGGGATAAGATTGTTTGGGGATCCTGCAGTTCTTCAGAGCCTTTACAACTATTCACAGATACATATTTCCTTTACTTAGTCTGACTTCTATTGAGATTGATTTTCATTTAATATGACTGTGGTTGAATTCATGCTTTCATACCAAAGCTCATTTAACTTCCCTAAGCAGTGAAATATTTTAGTGATCATGTAAACAAAAACCAAGAAAAGTTCTGTAAAATGGAGGATTCTCTCAACTCAAGAGTTGCTTTCATTCACATCAAGCTTTTCTGTAGGTTCTCAGGTGGAAAGCAGTATAAATGTTGAGTTGTGTCAAGTTACCTTATGGAAAAAGGATTTGAATGGGAACATTTGAATCTCCTACAGATCACTCAGATATGGGGTGATTAATTTGAAACTATGAGTTCATGCTTTTCTGTCTCTCTCATCATCCAAGTTTGCAGTTACCCTCCCAGTATTGCCCATGGACACTACAAGGAAGTTATTTTAATAACTCCTTATCCTGAGGCTACATACGAATGTGATGAAGGATATGTTTTGGCTGGATTTGCTACAATCTACTGCAAGTCTTTTCAGTGGCAACATGCACCCCCTCAATGTAAAGGTAACTCCAACTCAACTCATAATCCATTGAAGACAGAATTAGAAAATATTAATAGCAATGTTTCCTATTAATCAAAGGCAGCATAAATTTTGTCTTTATTTATTTATTCAAAGTATTTAAATTATGCCTGATATATTTTAAAAAGTAATTGACAGGTACATTGAAAATGAACTTTTCTTCCTATTCTAGTCTTCCAAAATCATAGCTTGCCCTATGTTCAGAGAGAACCACTATTACAAGGTTCTTATGTATCTTTCCAGAATATGTTGAGACAATATCTTTTACCTGAGAATACGTTTGTGACTCTAGTTTTCATGAGAATCCTGAGTTAATTTCAACTACTCAAGAAAGAGGAATCTCAAGTGTTAATTCCCAAATTATGAAGTGTTAGAAATCTCCACAAAAACTTCATGATGGTTACCATTTCCCCATGATCTTTACATTTCCACTTTTGATGACCTGATGGTGGCACTGTTGGTAAACCTGCTGTAGAAACAAGACGAATCAAGTAAGGCTCTATCTCTTGATTGTGCTTGGAGCTTTCATCATTCTGCTAATAATTACCACTGGCTCCATTTAACCCAGGAAGATTATGAAGCAAGAACAATGGAAATAAAACATCAGGAATCACACAAATCAAGGCTGTGGGGTGGAGCAATTGAGAGCACCAATTCTTACCACTTACAAGCTATGTGATACTGAGGAAATATTTAACTTTTCAGTTTCCTTGTTGGTAAAATTGTGATAATAATAGTATCTAATTCATAGATTGGTAGTGAGGATTAAATGAGATAAGTAAAAAATTTAGCACATAGACTGACATATAGTACTTGTTCAATAAATGCTAATAATTACTGTTATAATTATCATTAAAATAAAAGCATAGAACAACCTGCAGGACCAGAATATAATTATGAATACAATGTCTTATCCATTTTATTATCCAATACTGATATGATGACTTTTTTTTAGAAACAGTATGCTCAAAAATATGTTTCCATTACAGCTCTGTGTCTGAAACCAGAAATAGTGAATGGAAGGCTGTCTGTGGATAAGGATCAGTATGTTGAGCCTGAAAATGTCACTATCGAATGTGATTCTGGCTATGGTGTGATCGGTCCCAAAAGTATCACTTGCTCAGAGACAAGAACCTGGTACCCAGAAGTGCCCAGGTGTGAGTGGGTAAGTGGCATAATTCAAGGAAGTTCTGTGCTACCAATCCCTAAAAATAGTGGCCTCTCCCAAGGTTCTGTCCCAGTTAGCAATGAGGAGATCTGACTTTTGTCGGAAAGCATAAGTAACTTACTACAATTAGCACTTCCAAACTTGCATGGCGATAAGCCAAGAGAGACACATTTTCCTGCTGTGTGTCTAGAGCCGAAATCTCTAGACATGAGAGTCTATTAATCCAGATGTCCTGACCCCTCACTCTACATTATCTACAATAAAGGTTGTGCATTTGTTCCATTTCTGGTTGGTCCTCAGAACCATGCCTCAGTTGTCCTTGTGGATGTGCTTTGCATCTGCTTTGGAGCCCAGCATCTTTTTAGCTTCAACCTGCTTGGTTGCTGCTCAAGGACAGATCTGGGCTTGGCTTGCATGTGAACACTTGCTAGGATGCACTGTCTCTCCTGATTTCCTCTTTGCTCTTCAGGTCAATCTCCCTTTTGCCAGTAATGACTCTCAAAATGTACTCCCATCCCCTACTCATTTCTTTAAATCACTTTTAGGAGGCACCTGAAGGTTGTGAGCAAGTGCTCACAGGCAGAAAACTCATGCAGTGTCTCCCAAGCCCAGAGGATGTGAAAGTGGCCCTGGAGGTGTATAAGCTGTCTCTGGAGATTAAACAACTTGAAAAAGAGAGAGACAAATTGATGAACACCCATCAGAAATTTTCTGAAAAAGAGGAAATGAAGGACTTATTTTTCCCTTCAAATCAACATACAGAATCTTCATTCATCAACTCTACTCTTCCTTAAGCAACATCACTCTAATAAGTGTCTGGGCTGGAGAGCTTTCTTACTACTGCTAGAGAAAATGTGTAATTATTGGCAATCTAGCCTTTTGTAGCTCAAATGTCTACTTTCCTGGACTTGAAGTGCTGGTTAATTAAATGATTATTTATCAAATATCAGTTTGGGTTGTCATCTTGGTCAATATGTCGCATAACTATGACACATTCCTGTACACTAATCCACTGCCTAAAGTTTGTGTAATTAACTTTGCCTCACTTTTTTTGTACCTCAGAAAGAATAGAAGCCAGGGAATTCAAACCATGTTCATACTGTAATCTTTACCTGAATGCCTTTACTCTGAATCCCACATGTGCCTACCCTTTACCTACAGAGAAGGATACAAAACTCAGAGGATTTTCTGCAACATTACAGACAAAACCATTGTCTGTTTGATGGCCCCTGTCCATTAGTAACTCATCGCTTTACCCCTGCACAGAATTCCACTCTTCTCACTTTTAATAGCACTTTAAACAGATTGGGCTTGCATGTTGCTCAACTTTACAGAAATGGAATCATCCATTATGCATTCTTTCACATATGTTATTTTTTTCCTTTAAATATTGTATTTGTGAGATTCATCCATGTTATACATAGTTGAGGTTCATTTATTTTCATTTCTATTTAGTATTCCACCAGTGTATGAATATATCACAATTAACTTATCTTGATGAACACTTGGGTTATGTTTAGTTTTCTGGCTATCATGAATAGTGCTGCTACGAATAATTTTGTAAATGTCTTTTGCTGAACATTGACATTTTTTTCTCTGCATATACCTGAGGATGGGATTGCTGGCTTATAAGGTGTGTGTATGTGTTTGTTCAGTTTTCCAAAGCTGTTATACCAAACCACACTCCTGCAGAACGTGGAATACTTGCTATTGTTAATGGTTCTTTCTTTCTTTCTTTTTTTTTTTTTTTTTTTTTTTGAGAAATTCTGTTGGGTATCACATTGTGCTTTAAATTTGTTGTCCCCCAGTGATTAGTGAGGTTGAATTACTTTTCATATGTTTGTTGACCATTTAGATATTCCTTTACTGCAAAGTGCTAGTTCAAGTCATTTACTCATTTTTCTATTGGATGACTTACCTAGTTCTAACTTAGTTGTAGGAGTTTTTAATATACTCTGGACAAAAGTCCCTTGTGAGATATGTATTGCAAATATCTTTTTCCTGATCTATGGGCTGCCTTTTTTTACTTTCATAAAGTTTTCCTAAAGTGTGTTTTATAAACATAAATTCCTAATTTTAATGTAGTACAGTATATCGAGTGCTTCCCTTTTGATTAGCATTTTGTATCCCATTTAAGAAATCTATGCCTTCCCTCAAATCTTTGCCCATGTTTTCTTTTAAGATATTTTAAATTTTACTTTCACACTTAGAACTATGATCCACCCATAACTGCTATGGTGTAAGGTAAAGGACCAAGATTCATTTTTTTCCATATGGATATACAATTAATCTGGTGTACTTTATTTAAAAAAACCCATCCTTTCTCCCACTGCTCTGTAGTGTCACTTTGTCATAAGCCAATTAGCTATGCATATTTGGC
>NC_045434.1:64022577-64069438 GCF_002776525.5 Piliocolobus tephrosceles
TCTGTAGTGTCACTTTGTCATAAGCCAATTAGCTATGCATATTTGGCGTTTGTTCTTGACTCACAGTAGTTAACCCCTGGTCTATGTGACTATCTCACACCAACACCACAATGTCTTCTTTACTACAACTTCATAATGAGCCTTGATATCTGGCAATGTGGGTCCTTCTCCTATTCCTCCTCCATCCCCTCTTTAGGTTACATTGACAATTCTGCTCCTTTGCACTTAAACGAATTTTAAAATCAGCTTGTCAATTTTCACCAAAATTCTTTTGAAATTTTTAATAGAATGCATTTTATCTGTGTATGAATTTGGGAGAAATTTATATCTATACAACATTGTGCCTTCTAATCCATAAACATGGTATTTTCCTACATTTATTTATATCTCTTATTTATCTCTAGCTTTCAGTGAAGAGCTCTCATATATCTCTCATTGAACTTCCCTCTGGCATTTTAAATTGTATATTTATAAAAATATCTTTTTATATAATTTTTTGATAGTAGATAATTGTTTTTAATTGTTGATATTTTATTTGATAATTAGCTAATTCTAATTAATTTTTGATATATGTCTTTGGCTTTTTAAAGTTCCTAAATATGTCACCTGTGAGAAATAACAGTTTGCCTTCCTTCCAACTCCTACCATTTATCTATCTATCTATCTATCTATCTATCTATCTATCTATCTATCTCTCTATCTGCCTGCCTGCCTATCTATTTACTCAACTAACATTCTATTCCCTTGAGTGGGACCTGCAAGTCAATGTACTATGGAAGCAATTGTTTCACATCTTCTTATTGGTCTCAAGAGAAAAACTTTTAATGGCTCACTATTATGTAGTATGTCTATGGCCATACCACCGTGAACATGCTCGGTCTTGTCTGATTGAGAAAGTTTCTTTTCATTCCTAATTTTCTAAGAGGTTTCCATTTTTATCATAAATTGTTGTTGAATTTTATCAAGTACATTTTCTGTTAATGTAGAGGATGCTATAATGCTATTTGTTGCTGCATAATAAACTACCCCAAAACTTACTTAATGGCTTAAAATGGTAATATTTACTTTGTTCATAAATCTGCAGTCTGGGCAGAACTTTGTGGAGGATGACTTTGCTCTACTCAGCATCAGTAGAGGTGTCTCACAGACTGGGAGCTGGAATCATCTAAAGATTTGCTTACTCACATGTTTGCTATCTGAGCTGGGAAGACTTAACAAGCTGAGGGCTAAAACAGCTGGGACTCCTCAGACATCTCTTTATGTCTGCCCTTTGGTTTACTAGTCTGGCCACTTCAGAATAGCTCCAACTATCAACTATGATTTTAGGAAATATATAGTATCCTGGCTGGGTATAGTATCCCACGCCTGTAATCCCAGCACTTTGGGAGGCTAAGGTGGGTGGATCACTTGAGGCCAGGAGTTCAAGACGAACCTGGCCAACATGGTGAAACCCCATCTCTACTACAAATACAAAAATTAGCTAGGGATGGTGGTGCATGCCTGTAATCCTAGCTACTCGGGAGGCTGAGGCATGAGACTTGCTTGAACTTGGGAGGTAGAAGTTGCAGTGAGCTGAGATTGCGCCACTGCATTCCAGTCTGAAAAGAGAAGAAAAGAAAATATACCATATCCTATAGGTCTATACTCCAAGTTCATAAGGCATTCTTTCTTAACTTCTTGGGCATTCAATAGACCATTGCCCTCTTTCATAATGTCAGCTGCTTCTGTGACGGAATACCACATAGGACGAGTAAATCTCAGGAGCATCATTTCATTGACTTATATTATTTCATCATCAAGTGAATTCCTTGATCAGTAGCAATAATGTATGTCCTCCCATAACAGGGAATAAAGCATTTAGTAAGTCTACAAATGGTATGGCTGCAAGAAGCCTTGCCACAGGGATGATAAATCCAAATCCATTCAATAATCTACTGCAGCAGAGGCAAATCACTGTACCCTCCATGATGAGAACTCAGATGATTGGCTGACTTCCCTCTAATATGGTACCAAGATGGATGTTGGTAGATACAAATGCCAGCTTTCTTAATCCACAGGTAGGCAATCTCTGAGGCATGTTCTACACTCTACCTAAGGTTCCTTAAGGGGTTTAGCTTCAGTTCCCCACAAAGGTAACCTCTTCACCAATGTAAACATATTTATTTTCTTCTCTCTCATTTTTACACCCTTATTCCTTTAATGGTGTATTCTAGGATCTCATAAATTTCATAAAGTTCTTCTCAAGGACTGCATCTTGGTAGGCTGAGGCAAATTCTTTTGCATTCACATATTTTGTTCATTCAATAGGGGTTGATATGGTTTGGCTGTGTCCCCACCCAAATCTCATCTTGAATTGTAGCTCCCATAGTTCCCATGTGTTGTGGGAGGGACCTGGTGGGAGATAATTGAATCATAGGAGTGGTTTCCCCCATACTGTTCTCATGGCAGTAAATAAGTCTCACGAGAGCTGATAGTTTTATAAGGGGAAACCCCTTTTGTTTGATTTTCATTTCTCTCTTGCCTGCCACCATGTAAGACATGCCTTTTACCTTCTGCCATGATTGTGAGGCCTCCCCAGCCACATGGAACTGGGAGTCCATTAAATCTCTTTTTCTTTGTAAATTACCCAATCTCTGGTACATATTTATCAGCACCATGAAAATGGACTGATACAGGTGTTAATGTGATTATTTCATAGTTAGTTGAGCTACAGGAGTAAGGTTTTATACCTCATCATTGTCAACCCAATTTCTGCTTTTCTTGTCCTTTATTTAAGACAATAAATTCCTGTTTTTTTCGCACTTTATTTTTTGCCATTACTGCACGAGCTTTAAATTTCTGTACTGGAAATATCATAGAGACCATTCCAATTCCAAACTCTTCTTTAAACATATGTGGAGATGAAGGCCTGGGTCAGTCTCACGACTAAGCCACATGATTCTTGGTAGGTTACGTGAGGATTTGGTCTCCTGATAAAATGGGCAGTTCAGAGTCTTTTCCACCATAGTAAAAGCAGAAGTCCTTAGGCATACTCTTGTAAGTGATAGGCACAGAGTCCCATACAAAATACCTTGGTCTGATTCATTAAATGCAATTAGTTTGACATAGTGAAAAGAGCTTGGGATTTGAATCAGACTTGGGTTCAGAATCTGATTTTGCCACTGATGAGAAAGATTTAGAAAAGTATACCCAGTCTTTCTGAATAAGTTTCCTCTATAAAATATGTCTACTAATATCCATGTTATAGGTTTGCTTTAAGAAATTAAATGCAATAATTTATGTAAAAGTTTGGAACATGTTTAACAAACAGAAGCTGTTTCTTAAAAACAATATTCTACTTAACTATTTAAATGACCTCTTTTATCTACATAGTCAGATTTTATTTTAGTTCCTGTTTATCAAATGAACCAAACCACATGATGGGTTTATTCGCTTTCCTTTCTTTCTAGGAAGGTTGGAATTCAGTTGTGCTGTCAGCAATATTGCAGAGGACTCCACCCACTTATTTCTGGGAAATGTTCCTCTTTATTTTTGAGAGTTAAGCACTTTGGTTGTTATGTGCCTATTACACTCATTACCGCTCAGCTTGGTGTTGAATGTCATTTTTGGATATTTTTTCAGTGTTTATTGTCTTCTCTGGATGAATATTTGTGTATACTCAAGTAACAAATATCCATAGCTTCTCCAAGGGGCAAAATATGAAATCCAAGCTGTTATCTTCACCTTTTCACTTCATGGAGACTAAAAGAAATAATCCAGGCGTATTACTTAGGAAGTTATTAATGGACCAGTCTTAACCCAGATAGTTATTAATAAACTAAATTCTAGGTTTAACAAACACAACTTATTGTTAACCTTTTACAACTTATCTTTTTGTGCTTTTGTCAGAGATATAATACTAGAAGAGAAGGACCTGTACTTGGATCCAGCACCACTGAAAAGTTCTTAAAGTTATCATGATCCTTTCTATATTTATAATGCTTCATCCTCTACCATTTAATTTTCCACACATGCTTTATCTGTGCTGTACAGAGCACTCTGAGTGCTATGCTGTACTTTCCAACTAGTGTGGATGAATAATTTGGTATCATAGATACATCAAGAAAACATAAATATTGAGGGAATAATTGTTTGAACTATATTTTTGGATTTTTTTTTACAGTTATAAACTTGCATGCATTCTCTATTCCATTTAGGCTGTGGAGTGTTTAGAAAGTACATTTAACTATAGATTTTTAAAAATTTTTACCTGCCTATTGGGAGATCACAGTAGTGACTGAAGATCTGACACCTCTGGGAGATTGTGTAAAACATGTCTCAGTATCTCACCCTGATACCTGAAAACATGACACACGTCTAAACTGTACCTTAATTACTTGGAAATAAATGATGTATATACGTAGACAACAAGCAATCAAGTGCCCCTGATAACAAGGGAAAAAAAGACAGTGAGAAAGTCTTGTGGTAATGAATATAAATATCCACCGAATCCCAAAACTCTCATGTTCAGCTCATATTGTTCCCCCAAGATCTGGAGCTTTATTGGATTGCCCCCTGTTGGGTCTTGTCTTGAACCTGAACTACTCAACTCTGCCCCTGCCCTTCAGTGACTCAAAGCTGTGGCCTTCCCAAGACTTAGTTTCTTGGTTCAGGCATCAGTTTACTAGAGATTTGGAGCACCAGCTTTCATCTGATTTAGGGTGTCTGAGAATGCTGAGCCCAGTACTGTGTCTGAGATTCTGCACAGTGCCTCCCAAGTTGCAGGGAATCTTCCCAGCACTGCCTTCCCAGGGTTCTGTCTCTTCTGTGGTGTCCAGCTGTTCTGTGTGGTGAGTACTGAGGTTATGGGGAACCATAACCCTCATAGAAGAGGGGTAGTTTAAATCAAGGTATGGTGAAGAATTCCTGGTTAAAAATTAGTGCAGTATGATCAAATGGCAATAATTCAGCAAACTTTTGGAGAAATACAATGAAATGCATTATTAAGAAATGTATTTAAATAGTTTTAGTTCTTTTGATATAATCTTTAATTATTTGGAAGGCAAAATATTATATAAATCTTTGAGAAACTGATTTAACAAAAAACCTTTAGTTTTTATATTAATGTATGTTACATAAAATTATGTTTAAATGGATACTGTTAAATAATTTAAAATTAGCTCTTCTAAAGGGCTGATTTTTTTCTATTGCATTAATAATTGAGTAGAAGATTTTTGTCATTTAGAAAGGAAAATTTTATGTTGTTACAAATAATGAGTTCATTTACTAAAGTAAAATTATAAAGCATTGAGTAAACTGAAAACATTATATAGGGTGTAAGGTATTATATTATAATTTACAGAATAATTATACCTTACTAAGAGCACTGAAAGAGTCTATGAGAGCTTGTAGGTCCCACTAGCCTAGTGCTCGTTATACATGCAGACGTAATTGTTTTAATTTATAAATTAAGAATGCTAATAAAAAGTAATTTTTCTTCTTCTGATATGATTTCTTTTTTAAGAGAAAACCTTCCTAGAAGTATTAAAAAATATTTATACACACATCCCTTAGGCCATCTATCAGAACACTTAAAGTAGAGCATTTGCATAGAATTTCAAAATCACTCAACAGAGAGGAAAATATTTCACCAATAGCTATGTCCATCTCTATGGTGACCATGTTTCATATTCATGTGCTATCAGGGATTTTTCCACTTCTGAAGACAGAAAGGTTTTATGCTGATCAGATAGAATGTGGTGTCCCACAATGCCATTCTGTCATCCTGGCAAAAGCATTGAGATAATTTGTCGAGATTAATTTCTCTTTTTCTTTTTCTTTTATAAATTTCAATAGGTTTTTGGGGAACAGGCTTTTGGTTACATGGATAAGTTCTTTAGTGGTGATTTCTGAGATTTTGGTGCACCCATCACACGAGTAGTGTACACTGTACCCAATGTGTAGTCTTTTACGTCAAGATTAATTTATAGTGCCCCAGAATGATCCCATGTTGTTCATCCTTTGAACTTTCTTAATATCACAACTTCTGAGTTTCTTCTAAGGATAATTTTAAAATATTTTACTTTGGAAGAGGTCTTTTTTTTTTTAACATCAAAATAATGGATATTTTAAGGGAAACTCAAAGGTTAAATGAATTCCTTTATCCTGGGTTATTCTTCTCTCCTAGAAAGTGAAATGGCTAAATTTATGATTCTTCCAAAGCCCTACTCCATTCCAACCCTCTTACTGTTTTCCCTGAGCACCATCACCGTGACCTTCCAGATCTCCTCTTGTTTCTGAGGCAGTGAGGGTAGACTATGTCTAACAGGTCACAGAGAATTGTTCCTCCAGGTTTCTCCATATTTATCCCCTCTTCTTGCAGTCCTGCAGTGTAACTTATGCCCAAATCTTTGCCTGCAGTGTAACTTATGCCCAAATCTTTCACAATCTGGTTTCTAAGTTTGCCTCTTTTTCTTCCTTCAATGAAAATTTTCTGCTGCTTTTAGGCCTTTGCCTAAACCATTACTCTAACATGAAATGCCTATCCACATCTCACCCATTTAGGCAGATTTTAATCTAAACTTCAAAATAGATATTTCCAATCTCCTCCAAGAAATGTTATCTTATCCTTTTCCGTGTTGGTTCTCTCTCGTTCCTTCTTTCTCATTATACCCTTCTTGTTTGCTTCCCTTGTCTTTGGATATTACTGTAAGCTGACTGGTATTATTGTTTTGCTATTCATGTGGTTATGACTTATTTTCCTTACAGTATCCAAGGATGTGCCTTGATGTCTGCTGAACAGTCTTATGGGGTGAATTCACATAAGTGTTTGCTGGACTCATTCATAAAAAGACTTTTCCTAATAATGTGTTTGATCTGAGGCTTAGGACATTTCATTTGTGAGCCGTAGACTTGTACATAGGTGAAAATTTATTTATTTATTTATTTATTTATTTATTTATTTATTTATTTATCTATTTATTTTTTGAGACAGAGTCTTGCTCTGTCGCCCAGGCTGGAGTGCAGTGGCTGGATCTCAGCTCACTGCAAGCTCCGCCTCCCGGATTTACGCCGTTCTGCTGCCTCAGCCTCCCGAGTAGCTGGGACTACAGACAACCGCCACAACGCCCGGCTAGTTTTTTGTATTTTTTAGTAGAGACGGGGTTTCACCGTGTTAGCCAGGATGGTCTCTATTTCCTCACCTCGTGATCCTTCCGTCTCGGCCTCCCAAAGTGCTGGGATTACAGGCTTGAGCCACCGCGCTGGGCGGGTGAACATTTATTTTGAACCTATTATGTCAAAAAGACACAAAGATACTTGAGACATGTTCTCTGCTGTCAAAACAGAAAAAAAATTATTAATAAGGAGAGTATAACTCAGCTGTAAAATAGCAGATAGACAGTACAGACTGAAGCCATACAGGATGTGAACTTTTGAGCAAAATAGATCTCAGTTCCAACTCTGCTTCTGTCACTCGGTAGCTGCTTAACATAGAGCAACGTTCTTCCCCATGGAGATGTTTTCTTCTTTGAAAGGTAGAGAAGATGATAATGAGTATCTGTTAGGGGTATTGTGATCATTGGATGATATAATATATATAAAGTGCTTCAATTATGAATATATTTTGTCTGTAGTATTGTAGTATATAGCTATATGTAGCATACATATACTATGTAGGACATATACAGTGTCATGGAATACAAAGTATTCATACTATACATGTATATATGAAAGATAAGTCATATACATGCTATACATTTATATATGTGTGATATATGCAGTATAGTATAGATTATAGTAAGATCTCAGTAAGCAGCTGGATATGATATATAATCTCTTCCTAATAACTGCTGTAGGAGCTTAGAGAAATAAATGATAACTGTTTGCTGGAGAAGTAAAGAGAAGCCTTCACACAGAGCAACTGGCACTAGAGCAGCAAGCAGAAAAGAAAGGGTGGCTGGCATTCTAGGTAGGAGAGATGATATGAGCACAGGTACCCCTGTGAAAATGTGTATGATGTATTTGGGGACCAATGGCTAGGTGAATTAGTCTATAAAGAGGACAAATTAAAAAATAGTGATGATTAAGGTTGAAGGATCTATGACAAAGGCCAGGAGAGGGTTTTCTACATGCCCATATGTAGATAAATGTTTTAAATTTTTATTCCGAGTAAATAACAATTCTGAAGGCATTATTACTTGGTTTCAGCCCTAACATAAAATTCTTACCTTGGCATGGTACTTTGTCTGACATTCTTGCTGCTCTATTCTGTTCAACTTCCTCATGCAGTGTCTGTGGACTCTGATGGTGTTTCTTTTCAATGAAGTGCTCTGTGCCATGTTCTACTTATTTCAATTGCAAGTTGCCATTTTTATTACTCCTGAGTCATTTTCTGAAATATCTTAAAATGCAGTAAGTATATTCTTGGTGAGGATGAATAAACAATTTTTTCTAATTTTTATTTTAGTTTCAGGGGTACATGTGCAGGTTTGTCATATAGGTAAATTGCATCTCATGGGGGTTTGGTGGACAGATTATTTTATTGCCCAGGTAATAAGCATAGGACCTGATAGGCAGAGTGTTTATCTTCTCCTCTTCCCATCCTTCACCCTCAAGTAGGATCTGGTGTCCATTGTTTCCTTCTTTGTGTCCATGTGTACTCAATGTTTAGCTTCCATTTATAAGTGAGAACATGCAGTATTTGGTTTTCCATTCCTGCACTAGTTCACTTATGACAGTGGCATCCATCTCCATTCATGTTGCTGCAAAGGACATGATCTCATTCTTTTTATGCCTGCATAGTATTTCATGGTGTACATGTACCATATTTTCTTTATCCAGTGTACTGTTGACGGGCATTGAGGTTGATTTCATATATGTGCTATTGTGAATAATGCCACAGTGAACCTACGCATGCATGTGTCTTTAGGGTAGAACAATTTATATTCCTTTGGGTATATACCCAATAATGGGATTGCTGGGTCAAATGATAGTTTTGTTTTAAGTACTTTTGGAAATCATCAAGCTGCTTTCACAGTGGCTGAACTAATTTACATTCCCACTAGCAATATAAGTGTTCCCTTTTCTCTGCAACCTCACCAGCATCCGTTATTTTTTGACTTTTTAATAATAACCCGAATGAACAGTTTTGACTGGGGAGCAATGACTCAGGGATTGTGGATGATGTAACTTTCTCACAGTTTCTCACAGATGCACATCTCTGCACTTAGCTTGCAAGGGACCAAGGGTAGCGTGAGTATAATGTGACTTCAGGCTGAATCCAGCCTTCATGCCAAAATGGTTCCTAAACAATGTCAAGTTGAGTGAGCTTGTTAGTAAGATGGAAAATGTAAGGTCCATAGCTTGAGCCTTTCTACAGTTTCTCAGCCTGAGGCTGACAGGATGGCAACACAAGTATGAAGGTTTAGCCAAGTAATTTTATGGGCAGAGGGGATGGAAGGACAGAATAAAGCCTCCTACAAATAACATGCATTCTGGAATGTGCTATTTTGTACATTCTATAAGCTCGTGCTCTGTCACGTTTGTATCTCACCATCAAATTGCAGTTTTCCCCCTAGTTTTGCCCATGGGCATCCTAAACAAGTTTGCCTCTTCTTCTTCCTTCAATAAAAACTTTTTTTTTTGTAACTTATACAACTCTTTCAAAAATGAGGCTGTATATAAATGTGATGAAGGCTACACTGTGATCGGACAGGTGAAACTCACCTGCCGTTCTTCCTGCTGGTCATCTCCAGCCCCTCAATGTAAAAGTAACTCCAGCTCCCTTTTTCAGTCCATGACTAAGTGGGTGGAACTATCATTAGAGCACTGAGAGCAAAGTTTCTTCTCTGCTAGAGGCAGCACAAAAAACATTTGATTTGATTTATTTTAAATAATTAATATATTGAGATGATACCCAATGCAAAAACTACAAAGGACATACAGCACCTATATTTCATTTAGGAGTCCCTGAGCAAGGGCTCCCAGGCGGAAAACTCATGCAGTGTCTCCCAAACCCAGACAATGTGAAAACGGCGCTGGAGGTGTATAAGCTGTCTCCAGAGATTGATCTACTGGAACTAGAGATACAATGGAGATGATCCATTCTGGAAAAATACTATAATTTTTCCCAAAAGGAGGAAAAAAGACGTCTTGTGGCCTTGTTGCTTTCATTCAATATGGATCACTTCTGTTTTACATCTCTACCATAACTTCAGCTCCAATTTCATGGTGATTAATATTCACATATCAGAACTACTTTGTCTTTGTGCTCATTTAAGAGCCCAGCAAATAAGAGTCCTAAAAAACCCACTTCATAAGTTAATACTTTTATTTTACTGTGTAGACCTTAGAAGTGCATACTTGAGTTTCCACCAATACGTGTCTGTGGACTGCCTTTACTCCACAGTTCCATGTGTGCACACCACTCAGGTCCTCTGTGCTCAGACTAAACATAAACACACCCTCAAAACCTCTTCCAATCTTTCTATTTGAAGGAGGCACGCCTTACCCTGAACTCCTATGCATGTTGCCTCTTTCATTCATGCCACATCTCAGCTGTTGCCTTCCATGAATGAGATTTTCATTTTTGTCTGACCTCCTCATTTCAACTCCAGAGAAGGAACTCTAAAATAGGGATGAAGATTGTCATGGGTTGCAACTGGCTGGGGCCAGCCTTGTTGGTGGTAGACGAACTTACCAGACAGTCTTAGGTGAAGAAAGGCAGGTTTATTACAAAAAATATGAAGATATGAAGATTCATTGCAAGAGAGCAACGGGTAAAGATGGCTGAATAGGAACAGCTCCGGTCTGCAGCTCCCAGCGTGATTGATGCAGAAGACAGATGATTTCTGCATTTCTAACTGAGGTACCTGGTTCATCTCATTGGGGCTGGTTGGACAGTGGGTGCAGCCCATGGAGGGTGAGCTGAAGCAGGATGGGGTGTCACCTCACCCGGGAAGCACAAGAGGTCAGGGGATTTCCTTTTCCTAGCCAAGGGAAGCCGTGACAGACTACCTGGAAAAACTGGACACTCCCGCCAAAATATTGCACTTTTCCCAAGGTCTTAGCAACCGGCAGACAAGGACGTTCTCTCCCGTGCCTGGCTTGGTGGGTCACACACCCACGTAGCCTTGCTCACTGCTAGCACAGCAGCCTGGTTAGGGGAGGGGCGTCTGCCATTGCTGAGACTTGAGTAGGTAAACAAAGCAACCAGGAAGCTTGAACTGGCTGGAGCCCACTGCAGCTCAACAAGGCCCACTGCCTCTAGACTCCACCTCTGTGGGCAGGACATAGCTGAATAAAAGGCAGCAGACAACTTCTGCAGACTTAAGTGTCCCTGTCTGACAGCTCTGAAGAGAGCAGTGGTTCTCCCAGCATGGTGTTTGAGTTCTGAGAACAGACAGACTGCCTCCTCAGGTGGGTCCCTGACCTCCGTGTAGCCTAACTGGGAGACACCTCCCGGCAGGGGCTGATAGACACCTCATATAGGTGGCTGCCCCTCTGGGACGAAGCTTCCAGAGTAAGGATCAGACAGCAATACTTGCTGTTCTGCAATATTTGCTGTTCTGCAGCCTCCACTGGTGATAGCCAGGCAAACAGGGTCTGGAGTGGACCTCCAGCAAGCCCCAACAGACCTGCAGCTGAGGGGCCTAACTGTTAGAAGAAAAACTAACAAACAGAAAGGAATAGCATCAACAAAAAAGGTCATCTACACCAAAATCCCACTTGTAGGTCACCAATATCAAAGACCAAAGGTAGATAAAACCACAAAGATGGGGAGAAACCAGAGCAGAAAAGCTGAATATTCTAAACATCAGAATGCCTCTTCTCCTCCAAAGGATTGCAACTCCTAGCCAGCAAAGGAACAAAGCTGGATGGATAATGACTTTGACAAGTTGACAGAAGTACGCTTCAGAAGGTTGGTAATAACAAACTTCTCTAAGCTAAAGGAGGATGTTCAAACCCATCGCAAGGAAGCTAAAAATGTTGAAAAAAGATTAGATGAATGGCTAACTAGAATAAACAGTGTAGACTGACTTGATGTAAATGACAGTGTAAATGACCTGATGGAGCTGAAAACCATGGCACGAGAACTTTGTGACACATGCACAAGCTTTGAGAGCTGATTCAATCGAGTGGAAGAAAGGGTATCAGTGATTAAAGATCAAATTAATGAAATAAAGTAAGAAGACAAGGTCAGAGAAAAAAAGAGTAAAAAGAAATAAACAAAGCCTCCAAGAAATATGGGACTATGTGAAAAGACCAAATCTACGTTTGCTTGGTGTACCTGAAAGTGATGGGGAGAATGGAACCAGGTTGGAAAACACTCTTCAAAATATTATCCAGGAGAACTTCACCAACCCAGCAAGGCAGGCCAATATTCAAATTCAAGAAATACAGAGAACACCACAAACATACTCCTCAAGAAGAGCAACCCCAAGACACATAATTGTCAGATTCTCCAAGGTTGAAATGAAGGAAAAAGTGTTAATGGCAGCCAGAGGCCCATCAGACTAACAGTGGATCTCTCAGCAGAAACCCTACAAGCCAGAAGAGAGTGGGGGCCGATATTCAACATTCTTAAAGAAAATAATTTCAAGCCAGAATTTCACATCCAGCCAAACTAAGCTTCATAAGTGAAGGAGAAATAAAATTCCTTACAGACAAGCAAATCCTGAGAGATTTTGTCACCACCAGGCCTGCCTTACAAGAGCTCCTGAAGGAAGCACTAAACATGGAAAGAAACTACCAGTACCAGCCACTGCAAAAACATGCCAAATGGTAAAGACCTTTGATGCTATGAAGAAACTGCATTGATTAACAGGCAAAATAACCAGCTAACATCATAATGACAGGATCAAATTCACACATAACAATATTAACGTTAAATGTAAATGGGCTAAATGCTCCAATTAAAAGACACAGACTGGCAAATTGGATAAAGAGTCAAGACTGATCGGTGTGCTGTGTTCAGGAGACCCATCTCACGTGCAGAGATGCACATAGGCTCAAAATAAAGGGATAGAGGAAGATCTACCAAGCAAATGGAAAGCGAAAAGAAAGCAGGGGGTGCAATTCTAGTCTCTGATAAAACAGACTTTATACCAACTAAGATCAAAAGAGACAAAGAAGGCCATTACATAATGGTAAAGGGATCAGTTCAACAAGAAAAGCTAACTATCCTAAATATATATGCACCCAATGCAGGAGAACTGAGATTCATAAAGCAAGTCCTTAGAAACCTACAAAGAGCATTAGACTCCCACACAATAATAATGGGAAACTTTAACCCCCCACTGTCAATATTAGACAAAACAACGAGACAGAAGGTTAACAAAGATATCCAGGATTTGAACTCAGCTCTGCAACAAGCAGACCTAATAGACATCTACAGAACTCTCCACCCCAAAGCAACAGCATATACATTCTTCTCAGCACCACATCACACTTATTCTAAAATTCACCACGTAATTGGAAGTAAAGCACTCCTCAGCAAATGTAAAAGAACAGAAATCACAACAAACTGTCTCTTAGACCACAGTGTAATCAAACTAGAACTCAGGATTAAGAAACTCACTCAAAATCTCACAACTACATGGAAACTGAACAACCTGCTCCTGAATGACTACTGGGTGAATAACAAAATGAAAGCAGAAATAAAGATGCTCTTTGAAACCAATGAGAACAAAGATACAACATACCAGAATCTCTGGGACACATTTAAAGCAGTGTGTAGAGGGAAATTTCTAGCACTAAATGCCCACAAGAGAAAGCAGGAAAGATCTAAAATTGACACCCTAACATCACAGTTAAAAGAACTAGAGACACAAGAGCAAACACATTCAAAAGGTAACAGAGGCAAGAAATAACTAAGATCAGAGCAGAACTGAAGGAGATAGAGACACAAAACCCTTCAAAAAATCAATGAATCTAGGAGCTGGGTTTTTGAAAAGATCAACAAAATTGATATGCTGCTAGCAAGACTAATAAAGAAGAAAGGAGAGAAGAATCAAATAGACACAATAAAAAATGATAAAGGGGATATCACCACCAATCCCACAGAAATACAAACTACCATCAGAGAATAATATAAACACTTCTATGTAAATAAACTAGAAAATCTAGAAGAAATGGATAAATTCCTGGACACATACACCCTCCCAAGACTAAACAGGAAGAAGCTGAATCTCTGAATAGACCAATAACAGGCTCTGAGCATGTGCCATGTTGGTTCACTGCACCCATCAACTTATCAATTACATTAGGTATTTCTCCTAATGCTACCCCTCCCCCAGGCTCCCACCCCCCAACAAGTCCCGGTGTGTGATGTTCCCCGCCCTGTGTCCAAGTGATCTCATTGTTCAATTCCCACCTATGAGTGAGAACATGCAGTGTTTGGTTTTCTGTCCTTGTGATAGTTTGCTCAGAACGATGGTTTCCAGCTTCATCCATGTCCCTGCAAAGGACACAAACGCATCCTTTTTTATGGCACATGTATACCTATGTATCAAACCTGCACATTGTGCACATGTACCCTAGAACTGAAAGTATAGTAATAATAATAAGTAAAAACAAAAAATTAAATATGCATCAACAGGTGAATGGATAAGCAAATTGTTTTGTATCCATACTAGAGAATGGCTGAGTTTAATGTATGTGATGTCAATGAGTTTGCAGGATTCCTAAACATTTGAAAATTGGCTTTCTGTGAGCTGGTGTATGCTGACTGTAGCACACCATTGTATATAAATAATGTATATATGAAAAAAAAAAAGAGAGAACAACGGGCAGTTCAGCTGAGAGAAGGCTGTCTGCCAAGAGACAGAGGCTGGAGAGAAGTTTTATAGGGCTGTGCTGGAGGGGCTATGTGTGGAATGAGGTATTTGGGAATAGGATGTTGTGCCAGAAGGTTGTTTGTGGCTAGAATTTCTCAGAGCAATTGTTCTTCCCCACCCTAGGGCCCCCTCCTCACTGTTGCTAACCTATCTTCTCAGGACTCCACAAAGATGAAGCCCACATGTCAGTCCTGAGCATATTCCCAAGGCTTCTGTCTGATTTACTCACTGTTTTTCTTAATATTAAAATGGCTTGAGCAACTGTCATACACATGAGGAGAAACCCTGTATCAGTCCTCATGTCTCTGGGTATTCTGGTAGCTATTCCTTCAAGTCATCATTTTTTCTGACTCTTGCTTCCTGTGAAGTCTCTTTCTCATTCTTATCTCAGCTTCTCTGGCTGTCTCTTCCCTCTCTGTACATAGAACTCTATGGGGAGTACTGGCCTCTTTGACTTAATTTCTGCAAACACACTCCATGGAGGCAATGGTGTATGGCAGGCTTTCATTGAACCTTAGCTATAACAGAGGGGCTTGAACTGTTAGAGCAGCCCACTTAACATTGAAGCTATCTGTTTGTGGTCTTAAAAGCCATTGCCTGCTCCATCTGCTAGGAATTTTTTTTTGTTGACATTTATTTTGGGTTCCCCTGAGAAAAGGATTTGTGAGCAACTGGTTTCCTTGGAAGGGGGTCTCAGAAAGTACTGATGGGCAGTAAGATGGGAAAGGAAGGAAAGCAAAAGAGGAAACATTGTTGAGGAGGTTCTTGTACTGCTAAGAGGGGCTCAAGCATGCTGAGAGCCCGCTGAGAGCTGGTGGCACACTCAATCTGAGTTGTTCTCCTCAGGATGAAGACCTGGGTGTATATCTACCTATTCTATTCCCTCACTGGTGAAGTCTTGCTCTAGTAGCGATGGTTCCCAGACATGAGGGATCCACACTGTTGGTTGGTTGAACAGGCTCAGAGGACAGGATCATGGTTAGGCAGAGAGACACGGGTAGCCAGTGGCTCCTAATGGGCTGTCTATAGTAACCTCCAGAGTAGGCCAAAGGCACAAAGGCAGGGAAAAGACGGTCTTTTCTACAGTTGCCTTTTCTGTGTGGTCCTATCTGTTGACAGGTTGTTCTAGTCTTCCACTCTCTCCCTACTCATATCTCTCACTTCCCTTTGCTAGATCCCTGAAACATGTTTTTCAATGCCCCAATACAATTGTAAAAATGAATTGATATAATAGCTTTCATCACTCAGAATTTGAGGTCTGCTTCTGGGAGATGTTAATATCTTAGCATTTCTGGCCTTCTCTGTAAGAAGGCAGAGTAACTGTCAATGGTTCTGATAAGAGCCTGGTCTAAATGCAGCAGATTTGGGGAATTTGGAAGTTGTCCAGAGTGTGCTGAAGTGGCAGGGCCCTAATGATATTAACAGGACACTTACAGGGTCTGCTACACACTGTAATATACAATGGATGTTCCCAAGTCTGTAGGCTCACCTCCTTGCCCTGTCTTTGCTTCTTGCATTCAAGTTCTTCTTTTTCTTGACTTATTCATTCATTGTACTGGAACACACCCTCTAGGAGCCACCTAAGAAATGCTGCATAGGAAGTAAAATTTTGAGCTCCAACATATTTGGAGCTGTCTTTATTCTCACACTTGATTGATAATTTGGCTGAGTGTAGAAAATTGGGTTAAAAACAATTTTCTTTTAGAACTTTTAAACAGTATCATTTTTGTATTACAGTTTCCAATATGATAGTTGAAAAGCCAGAAACCATTTTAATTCTTGATCATATAGGATGTTTTTATCCTCGTTTTTCTGTAAGGAAACTCATATTTTATTCTGAGAAATGTTGTTGGTATTTTTTTTTGTCTTCTTTATATTTTTCTCTTATTTTTAGAGAAATATTACTAGTCAGATATTGATCCTTTTTGTCAATCTAGTAATTTTCTTAAATTTTCTCTCTTTTTCCCATACATCATCTCTGTCTCATCCCCTCCCCACATTCTTTGGGGATCATTTCTTAATTTTGTATTTTAACCATTTTCAAAAACATTCCCTTCATTTAAAAACAGTATTCTGTTTTTTATGGATACAGTGCCTACCTATATTTCTCAGAGGATATTAATAATAGTTTATATGGAAGTTCTATTCTGCTCTCTGCAAATTTCTGTTGATGATGGTTCTAGGTTATATATTCATTTTAAAGAGTGAGACCCATGTCACTGATTATTTAAGTTCTATGTATATTGTGAGATTGGGCAGTGAACTGTTTTATTCTTATTGGTAGTTGTAGCAGAAACTGCTCATTGTTTCCCAGTATCCATTTTTCCTACTTGTTTAGGTAATACAACTACCCTCACCCCTTTAAATACCAGCAATGCACCTGCTGCTGTTAGATGCTCCCTTGAAGTAACCTCCCAATGTGCACAACTTCCTAGTCATTTTCTTAGGAAAGAAGTCACTTGCTTTGCACTTCCTCTTTCCCCCTGCTGTGGGCTGAAGTGCTGCCAAGAGTGATGGTGAGTCAGCTTCTGCCATTCTGAGGACAGTTCCTGGGGATGCCAGAGTAACGAAAAGGAAAGCATTTGGCCTTCGGATGACCTTCTCAAACTGGGTCAGAGCTCGTGACTGTTCTGAATGCACTTCCATCTCTGGACTGTCGTATGAAAAGGAGATAAACTTCTGCCTGGTTAGCCATTGTGTTTGAGGTGTGTTTGTTATAGCAGCTTAGCCTATGCCCTAACAAACTCAGAGGGATACCCAAATATCAGTGTTTACTTGTATCTCTTCTGTTGCTGTCCAGTTTCTCTCGAGAATGATTCTCCAGTCTCCTGCCTGCTTATTTATTAACTTGAATTTCTACCGTGCAACAAAGATTACTGCTTCTATTTTCTTGTGGAACTCTGCTTCTTCCTCCACCTATCATGCAGTTTCTGCTACAACATTACTTTTGTGTTGTCATCTTGAAGGATTTACATTCTTTCTTGAAACAATTGTTCCTATTTCTAGAAGGCAGAGTCATTGCATTCATCAATTGGTTTTTGGTGACCTGTTTTTCCTTCTATTATGACTAGTTTATCTTTGCATTTGCTTCAGAGGCGTGTATACAGGATGTGCTCAATAATTATATCATGGGCAAACAGTACATGAAATTATATGAAATACTAACTTGGTACCAATATAGTCCAGCAGAAGGTCAATTACAAATTTCTGCTGCCAAATATTCTTCTCTGACTATAGGGAAACAAACTCTAAGTATGTGATTCAGTCTCTCTCCAGGCTTAAAAAAGAGCCTAGGAAAAAGGAAGTTGCTTAACTGGAGACTTTCAGATGAAAACTTATATCTGAATGGTGACTATGGGCTGAACTGCCATTTTGTAATGTGGGAAATTAAGGTTCAGAAAAAGGATAAAGCTTTCCAATCCAGAAATAGCCCTGTGAATAGCTACCAGTCCTGTGTTCACATGACTTTTACCAAATTATCAATTTTGTAGACACTGATAATTTTAAGTTAAAAGATATGATAAATTGTTCCTCATTGTAAATATTAATATATAACCAATAATGGATATTTATACTGAAAAAAAATTTTCCAAATTTTATTTTTCTATTTTTTATGTCTACCTCAGTACCCAGTAGAAGCTTAATAATTTCAAGAAGGTTAGAATATATTAGTTTGTAACAATATGTATAAATTAAATGTGCTAAAATAAAAATGGAAAATCAAAGTCATGTAAGAGAGATGAATTTCCCTAAATTTAAATTTATATAGTAATTGTAATTGAGTTTATTTTGAGTCAAACTAAAATGGGAAATATAATGTATCACATATTCACCTTGTTTGGCAAAAATAAACATATCAGTTCTACTTACAGGAGAAACATTTTTTCTTGTTATGAAAATAGAAAGCAATTTTCTTGCATGAGTTATTTTATAAGGGACAGTGAATAACATGATGTATAATGCCTTTAACTTCAGTTGATAAGCTCTTCAAAAAGCTAAATATATCAATCCCCTATAAAACTGAGATGATATAGTAAAGCACCTGTCAGCATTTATATTTTTGCAAAACATTCAGCTATTGAGATCCAGGCATGTGTGTAATGGATATCTAATTTTATCACTAAGATAGACCCTGGAATACACAGAACAATGAATGAATAGTATCTCACTTAAACTAGAGGTCCCAAAATTGTCTAGTTTTACATTTATGTCCATGAGCCATTTTGAATTAATTTTTGTATGTGGTGAAAAGTAAGTCAATATTATTTATTCCCCCTCATATGGACATCCAGGTGTTCTGGCATCATTTGTTGAGAAGACTACCCTTTTTTATGGACTTAGCATTGCAATTTGTCTGTAACCAAGTAACCTTTTATGTATTGGTGTATTTCTCTAGTCTATTTTTTCCATTGATCTATATGTCCATTCCTATGCCAATTTCAACATGTCTTGACTATCGTGGCTTTATAATAAGCCTTCAAGTCAGAAATGTGAGTTCTTCAGGTTTTTTTGTTTTTGTTTTTGTTTTTTTGCAAAATGTTTTGGTTTTCTAGGTCTTTGGCATATCCATGTACATTTTAGAAATAGCTTGTCAGTTTCTATATAAATATCTACTGGGATTTGGATTAGAATGCTTTGACCTGTAGATCAATTTGGGGAGAAGTGACTTCTTTTTTTTTTTTTTTTTGAGGCAGAGTCTCGCTCTGTCGCCTGGACTGGAGTGCAGTGGCCGGATCTCAGCTCACTGCAAGCTCCGCCTCCCGGGTTTACGCCATTCTCCTGCCTCAGCCTCCGGAGTAGCTGGGACTACAGGCGCCCGCCACCTCGCCCGGCTAGTTTTTGTATTTTTAGTAGAGACGGGGTTTCACCGTGTTAGCCAGGATGGTCTCGATCTCCTGACCTCGTGATCCGCCCGTCTCGGCCTCCCAAAGTGCTGGGATTACAGGCTTGAGCCACCGCGCCCGGCGACTTCTTAATAATATTGTATATCAATCCATGAATATGGCATATTACTCTGTTTTCTTTGATTTTTTTCATGAATGTTTTGGAGTTTTCATCTGCCATGCACCATATAAAGCTTTAATATATGTCCTTTTAAAAACTTCTTATTTTGAAATAATTATAGATTCATAGAAAGTTATAAAAATAATACAGAGAAATCATTCATATATATACATATAAAAATACAGATAAATCCCATGTACCCTTCACCCAGTTTCCTCTCTTTGGTTATATGTTATGAAACTATAATATGATACCAAAACTAGAAAATTGACATTGGTTTAATATGTGCATATGGGTCTATGCTATTTTATCGCATGCGTAGACTCAGGTAACCACCACAACAATCAAAGCACAGAATTATTCCTTCACCACAGAGATTCCCCCTTGAACTACTACTTTAAAATCACACCTGGCCCCCTTCCCTGACCCACCACTCCTAACTGTGGCAATTCGTAAATCTCTTCTCCCTCTCTAACATTTTGTCCTTTTGACAATGTTTTACAAATGAAATTGCACAACATGTAAGCTTTTGAAATGTTATTTTCACCCAGCATATTGCCCTTATGATGGTAGTGCTTTTTAAATGTCAAGTTCCAATTGTTCATTGCAAGTGTATAGGAATATAATTGATTTTTGTATATCGATCATGTCTATATATGATCTAATTAAATTTTCTCATAAGTATAATTAGGTTTTCTATAAATTCTTTGGGATTTATTATGTAAATGATCATGTTGTTTGCAAATAAAATGTTTTGTTTCTACTTTCCCAAACTGCATGTCTTTTATGTATTTTCCTGCTTTACTGCATGGGCTATATATTCCAATAAATGTATTTCTGAATAAGAATGGTAAGAGTAGAGATTCTAACCTTGTTCCTAATCTTAAACATTCTGTGTTGCAGCATAAAGTGATATTATTTGTAGATTTTCTGCATGGGGTTTCCTACCTCAATAGTTCTTTTTCTAAAGGTCAGGGAATTAATGTGAGTGTCCTACCAACTGCTCTACATTTGGGAACCATGGAAATGACCACCAGGTGGGCCATAGACACAGTTGATCACTGTGAGATGGACATGAACTATGAATCCTTTTTTGCCTGGCCCCTGTAGCTCCTACTTTAACTATCATACTTTCTGTTCCCAGGTACCACAGGTAGCTCAAATCCAACAAGTTTCTAAAAAGCACAGTGACCAATTACTTAAATCAATTACTGAAGGTCCCGTTGTGGAAGGACTAGAGAATCACTACTATATATACCTACTGTGGGGTTGCACAGTGCTTCCTCATATGGACCTGTTCTCACTTACTGCTGAGGAAATTGTCAGAAAAAAAGGGCAATCAGCAAGGTAAAAGACAAGAGATCGTGATTTTCTATTCTAAGAGATATTAGAATCTTCTATTCTAAGAGATCATGAGCCTGGAGTGGCCAGCCTCAGTCTTTGGATTGTTCATTCTTGATCTCTTTTTACATTAAGCAATCACCAGTCTGGCTGACCCTTGCCCTTAGGAACACTGTATTCTGTAGCCTTCTTCAAAGACTCCTACAGGTCAGGACATCCTCACCTTCCCAGGCTGCAATCCCACCTTGCTGCCCTAAATGCTTCACTCTTAAGGGGGCACTCACAGTGTCATACAGGTGCAGAGTCAGTACTTGCACAACCTTGAGAGCAAGTGCCTCCTTAAGTTTTGCATCCTAGGCACATTTATTGAATCATGTCAGTCCTGACTCTGCTGTCCAAAACAGGATTTTTCACCCACCTTTTGCTTCTGAAGATTAACTGCTATAAGCCCTGCTACTCTGGAATCTGTTATCTTCATTGCTATTGGGCAGCCAAATTTGATAATAGCCCATCCTACCATAAGACGCAGCCTACAGAGGGCCAGTCACTATTGAGTTTTGCAGTGATGTTGGTCCCTGTCACGGGTGCATTCCTTGTTGGCTTGTTAAATGGTACATCCTAAGGGTTCTCATGAAGAAAATAGCTGGTGGATCTGTGGCCTTAATAAAATAGATAGTTGTAACATATCTACTTCTCTGACTCTGTCATTTCTTCAGACTTAGTTTGCCATGGCAGTTCTGGCATCTCTATCCCATTTAATATTGACCATCATTTTTCTTAAGCATCATATTAGAACTGACTCCCAGGGCACTTGCCAAGGTGTTAAATCCTGTGTTATGGGAGGTTGTCCCTATGCTGATAAACTCTGCCTTATCTAGCTTTAGGATCCACTCCTAGGCATACTCTCCCAGTTCCTCAGGATCCATGCCCAGGGATAATCTCCCAATTCCTGGCAACACATGCTAGCTAAATCCCATGGCTTCTGAGTTTAATTTCTCTCTTCTTTTAGCAGGGCCAGCACTTTCTCAGTCAGTTCACACTGAGATTTGACCCCAGCTATTGGCCTGGTGACTGGTGATGAGGTGGGGGACAGATCATGAGGAGGGCAATTATGGCCTTATATGGCACCTGCTTAATTTGATCCTCTGCATAGTGTATAAGCATGGGGAAGGCACACTATCTTATAACAAGGGAAAATGGGCCAATTATCCATCAATTAGATAGTAGGAATAAGGTTTTCATTTGAAATATATTGCACAGTGTGGTGAATATAGTAAATAATAATGTAGTGTGTATAAGGGCCCTGAGTTTCAGTAGGAGACTTGGAAGGGCTAGGAATTCATCCTTTGTTGAAGTCCTGCTGTTCTTTTTAGGTAAGGTCCCGAGCCTGGTCCTCAGCATAATTAACCCTCAGCTACCTGAGATAAGAGTTTCTTTAGATAGTAACAAGGAGGACTTCTGGCTTTCACCCTTGTATTTGCATTGTGATTGGTTGCCTTGTGCTTTCATTTTCAGTTAAGGGGTGCTTCTCAGCCACCCAATTTCACAATCCCTATTATTGCTATTTCCATCCTACCTCTCAAATGCCAGAGACATGGCATGAGCCGGTGCATCTTCCCCATCTGTGTTCCATGACAGCTCACCAGGTGAAAATGTGAATAGTTGCCCTGCTACAGCAAATGGGGCTATCAGTACTCTACCTTTTACAAGTGATGGGGTCTTGATTGCCAGTCGGCTGGTGGGTGATACAATTCAAGAATCCCATCCTTAGAGTCTGTTTCCTAGTTCCAGGTGCATGTGAATTTTTTAAGACTGTGCCCTTCAGGAAGAAAAAAAAAATTGTAAAGAAATGAAGCAGCCAAATAGGGAGGGGAAAGAACCGAGCAAGAACATGTTCACAGGAAATGCACAGCCTACACCAAATCAACAGGGGCTTCAGTACAAATTGCACCACAGGGTCATCCAGACTTGAGTCAAGGCATCAGGGCTCTTGAACCCCAATACCAGTACGACATTGGTTGCTTCTTGGGGGTGGGGCATAACTTCCTTGGTACATCAGGATTACATGGCTCCTATTATAGCAAGGCATTCTCTGCAGAATGTCACAGGTATAACCCATTAACTGCAGCACGAGCAGCAACTGGAGGGTGAGCATATCACTGAGTAAAACCCAACTGTGTTCATTTACTCCCAAGTGGCCCAGTCAGTAAACTCACAGGTAGTCATTTTGGCCAATGAGTGAAAATTATTTTGGTATAATGAAAAATCTTGGATTTTGGAGTCATTCTTAGGCAGAATTTGGCTTAGTCACCAAAATATCTGAGAGATTTAGGGCAGTTTATGTAATCTAGCTGAATCTGTCTCCTCATCTATGCAATGAGGAAGATTAGAGCCGTGTCACAGGGCTGTTTGAGATCAATTATTATAATTTATGTAAAGTTCTGGTACATCTCATGCTCAAAAATTAAAGCCAGGTTAACAAACCTTCTGTTTAAACATTTAAATTACTTTTCTTTTGTTTGTTTTTTTGAGACAGAGTTTCGCTATGTTGCCCGGGCTGTAGTGCAGTGGTGTGATCTCAGCTCACTGTAACCTCTTCCTCCTAGGTTCAAGCAATTCTTATGTCGCAGGCTCCCAAGTAGCTGGAATTACAGACTTTCATCACCACGCTGAGCTAATTTTTGTATTTTTAGTATAGACCGGGTTTTTCCATGTTGGCTAGGCTGGTGTCAAACTCCTATCCTCAAGTGATCTGCCTGCCTCAGCCTCCCAAAGTGTTGGGATACAGGTGTGAGCCACTGCACCCAGCTAAACTACTTTATTGTGTTCCTCTTTCTAAAGGAAGCAACCACTTAGTGGATTTGTTTTCTTTTCTCTCTAGAAAGTTGAGATTTAACTGTGTTTTCATCAATATTCCAAAGACATTTACTCAGTTACATTTGGTAATTCTTTGTATTTATTTTTGAGAGATAAGCATTTTGGCTACTATTGGTATGTAGTAGTCATTCCCGCTTAACCGGGTAATGAAGATCACTTTAGGACAAATTCCAGAGTTTACTGTCTTGTTCAGACAACAATCTTTGTCTCATACAGGAACAGAAACCCACAGCTGGTGGGCAAAAGATACAACTCACATTGGTGGTTTTGTCTGTCTCACTTTAGGAGACTAAATTTAGGAAATGGTCTGGGTGAATAGTCAGGCAATGCCAGATAGCTAAGAGAAATTTTGTCCTGTGGTTATTTTCCCATGAAGAGTAACAAATGTGCCCTTCAAAAACATATCTTTTGTTGCTTACAGCAAAATGCTGGGTTTCACTCTGAACAAGCACCATTCAGATATTCTGTAAGTCACAATAAATCTTCCTTTCTTCCCAATTTATCATCCTCAAGCATTTAAATTTCAGGGTAAGCTTTTCCTGTGCTGCAAACACAAACTAGAATAGTTTTCAGAGTAAGATAGTTTCACAGAGTGAATCTTTGGTGTCATAGGTACATCAGAAATTCCAGGAAGTAGGAAAAAGAAGTTCCCACTCACGTATATTTCTTGTAAGACTAATTATTGTTTTGAACTGGATTCTTAAGTATTTTTAAATGTAGAGACTTGTTTTACTTGTTCTGGCTGGGCTGTTTAGAAAAGTTTAACTTTGCAAACTTTAAAAAAAATGTTCATTCTTCTATGGGCAGTTTATCTGCCTCAGTGAGGATATCACTTCCTGGACAGGACTGCTTCTCAGCCTCGCCTTTCTCTCATGCTGCGACCTCTCCTTCCTGGACAGCCACCACTTACCCTGTGTGACAGGAGCCGCAGTCCTTTTGCCTTTTCCTCTTGTTCCCTCAGAGAAGAATTATGCATATACCCAGAAAGAGACTCATCACTGTCTCTGCCTGAACAGTGATAAAGTCTTAGGGAGATACATATAGAATCTCAGAGGATGCCCCAGAATCTTCTCCCCAAGAAAGGGCCATATCAGTTCCCCTCTGTCGGAACTGTGCTCAGCATCCTGTCTACCAGTCACACTCCTTGCACCTCCCTTTCAGTGACCCATTGTTGGGACTTTGCCAAGGCTGAACTTCTTGGCATAGGCATATTTCAACTGTTACTTAGAGAACTTTTCTTTGTCTTGATTCAAGGTATCGGAGAAGGCCGAGCCCCACTGTGGCCCCTCTGAGACTCTGTGCCATGTCCCTCAAGTTGCAGAGCATTTTCCCAGCACTAGGCCTCTTTGGGGTCTTGACTCTACTGTGGTGCCCTTCTGGCTTGTGTGGTGAGTACAGTGGTTATGGGTAAAAGAGGACAGTTTCTCCAAGGTATGAGAAAAATTCCTAATGAACAATTAATCAAATATCGTCAAATGGTGGGAGTTCACAAGATGTTTGAGAGAATAAAGTGACTATGTTATTAATAAAAATGAAGAATCTCAAAATGTCAAGGAAATTGTTCTAATTTAGATAGAGGCTGTTATTAGGTCTCAGACAAGTGTTCATATGCAGAAATCTTTGCAGAGCTGCTTTAGAAAGGAATAACCTTTAATTTTTAAATCAATTTCTTTTTTTTTTTTTTTTGAGACGAAGTCTCATTCTGTCTCCCAGGCTGGAGTGCAGTGGCGCAATCTTGGCTCACTGCACCTGGGTTCACACCATTCTGCTGCCTCAGCCTCCTGAGTAGCTGGGACTACAGGTGCCCGCCACCACGCCTGGCTAATTTTTTGTATTTTTAGTAGAGACAGGGTTTCACCGAGTTAGCCAGGATGGTCTCGATCTCCTGACCTTGTGATCCACCCACCTCGGCCTCCCAAAGTGCTGGGATTACAGGCATGAGCCACTGCGCCCGGCCTAAATCAATTTCTTATATTTAAATAAATGTTCCTAAATGCTTAAGACACAATTATTTTCCAATTAAGTTAGTTATACCATCTACAATCTCAGTTACTAATTGATCAGAAAAAATTTCCATCCACAAAGCACAATATATTGCCTGTTATCACAAATTCTGACTGATTTGCTGAAGTAAAATATAGAGCACTTTGTAAGCTATAAAGCCTTATACAAATGTAATGAGGCAGAAATTTAAATAACAATAATAAGTACTGCATTTATTTACTTTAAAAAAAGTAAAAGCTAAGGCCCAAAATGTGGCAAGGCAAGGATTAAAAAAAAAAAGTTTTCCTTTGCCTAGCAGCTTATTTTAAGGATAGTTATAAGATAATGCTGTCTGAATAGCCAAGGCCAAAAGAATAGGCTCCAAACACCCCCCCTCCATTTTAGAACAAGGTTAAAGGAAAAAAAAAAAAAGACAAATTCTTTTACCATTACTCTTTTCCCAGGCTTCTTAAGCATCATTATGTTTTGCAAATGTCTGTATTTAGACAGTTTTTATTTTTCTTTCAATGCAGCTACAAGGTCACCAGCTATGCAAGGTCACAAGTTATGCTATAAATTATGTGACCTGTCACTGTATAATTAACTGCTTCTGTTTTGCTTTGGTAAGGCCGCTTATAAAAACACCGCTCTATCTTTGTTCAATGCTCAGCTTTTTGCATATAAATCCTCTGAGCCGGTGCGTACCTAAAAATAAACAAATCCTCCTGTACTCCGTATTGGTCTCTCCGTTTCTCACTTTACCACAATGTTTTTGGCAACCACAAAGGGACTGGAGACGGCAAGTTTACTGTCTCCTTTGCCTCTTGGGGGTGGAGCCTGGGACTTGGGAAACCTGTGACCCCAGGTTCCGCTGGGAGAACTGCAGCCTAGAGGGGAGATCAACTCTCCGGTGACCTGGCGCCCCCTACCCAGCAGTGCAACGGAACCTAAAAGGAGCTACAGGACGATTTCTGAAACAGCACGCTTCAGGAACCGTGGTAAGATTTTGGGGGCCCAAGGCAGGACCTTTGGATGGAAGGGGAGCCTGATCACCTCCTGGGTTGTGCCTAATAGTCTGACCCAGAGGGGCTGGGAGCGATGGGAGTGGCTCGTCAATTCAGATGAAACTCACACCCTGCCAACACAGGACAAGAGCGTGGCTCGCTAAGTCGGCTAGGAAACTGGATGTGGCGAGAGTGGCTCACCACGCAATTACAAACATGGGAACTGAAAGTGTGTGAAAGTGTGTGAATGGAGGGGCCTAATTAGCCTCAACAGTTCGAAGTGGGGAGTCACAGATCTCTTAGCTTGGACTGTGTGCTCCAAGAAAGTGTGGGGCCGACTAAAACTAGTGTCAATCTGCGTACTGCTAATAGGAGCTGCGCTACAGCTCAGAGTTGTGGCGGGAACAGGGAACGCTCCAAAGTCAAGCAGCATCTAAAAGTCTCTCCGTTCCTCAGTTTACCGCAACGGTAACACATTGTTACTCAAACATAGGGAAGTTTTTACAAATGAATGAGAAATGTACGAGATTGGGAGAATTTGCCAGAGCTGGTTGAAGAGCTGTTGTTACGGAAATTAATGATTGTTATATTATTTAAATAGAATGTCCTTTTAGCAAAGTTGTAGTTTTCTCTGTCACTAGCCAACGTTGTTTCTTATCTTGAGAGAATTAATTTTTGTAACACGTTAAAGTATTTATAAACATATTCCCTGAAACAGCTATCATGGCATCAAAAATGGAGGATTTGGATGGTTTAGGGGGGAAATCTTGACCCCAAAATAATAGCTGGGTGCTCCTCTGAGAGCTGGTAGATTGTATAAAGGGTGGAAGCCATGCTTTTTTGATCATTGAGGAGGAAAGCATGATTTATTCAGGAAGCAACTGTATTTGGAAGATAATTCTTCACATCAGAAGCATGAAAACTATTGAGGGATGGTGTTAATTAAGGTAACAGTGTCAGTACAGGATAAAGAGGCCAACTCCACCTCTGAGTTCCCTTCTTATACTCTGAGGTAATGGAGGAAGACTTTCTCCAATCTGTCAACAAGTCTTTGAATTATTTCTCCACGTTCCTCCTTATTTTTTCTTTTCTCTTCTGGTCCCCCAAATCTTCCCATTACTTCTGATCCCAACCCCCTGAAAGGGTGTTTAATGTCTTGTCAACCTGAGCCTCCCTTTCTGATCCTACCTCCCACTTCTCTTGCAACAGCAATCTGATGCCAGACTTGCCTATTGCCTCAGTATATTCTGCCTCTCCCATTTTTTCAATGACTCAACTTTACCCACCCTCGAGGATGTATCTCCCCTTATTCTGTGAAGTCTTCCCTTGATAATCCAGTCCTCTGTTCTGTCACCACCTTCTCCTATAGAACTCCTTTTCTGTCCTAATCTTCTGGCACTTGGGTGACTGGTTCTATGGTATGACTATTTACATGGCTATGGTTTAACTTTTCAAATACATTGCAAGTATGTCTCTTAATATTACCCAAAAAGCCTAGCAAAGAGCTCTACATATGTATTTATTTATTTATAAAAATTAAAAGCTATGTTTTCTATTTCTATGGAGGTGTTTAATCTGAGGGTTAGGAAAGGCTGTGTGGAAGCTGTGGACTTATATACAGGTGAATTTCTATTCCTCACTACAAAAACAAACATTTCCTTTGGACTGACTTTTGCTATGCTTTCTGAGCTCCCCTGAGTTGAAACTTTGAGAGAAGAGGTGAGAGAAACAATGTTTGACTTGAGCTAATCCTTGGCCTCCTGGGTGCTTCAGACTTGCTCTTTCACTTGTATTTTGTATGTGTGGAGGGGTGGGGATGGGGTCCTCTGCCATCACTGCTAATCTGTTAACAATTCCCTGGGTGTGGTGAAACCCATCTCCGATCTTGTTGACCACTTGCTCTTTCCTATCTCCTTGATATCTGGTGACTCCTAGAGGTTTTGTTTTTGTTTTATTTTGTTTTTGCTGAGGTCTTCCTCCCACCCTCATGGCTCTTTTAGACAGGCCTGAAGACAACTCCACCGTGAATGACTTTCTCATGCATCTGATTTCTAATTCCCTGGAAGTACTCACCCATCCATTTTTCTGAATAACATCAGGAGTATAGGTCAATCTCAAAGCAGCAGAGATCTTTCATTTGTTCCCACTATCAGAGCCACTGGACAGCCCATCTTTTGCATTTTAGATTTCCCTGGCAGAAGTCCAACACTAATCCACTGTGTCCCCCTGTCCAAACTGAGAGGAGCCATATTAGGCTTTTTCAGTGGGCTTCTTAGAGTCCCTCTCTTAATGTGAAGGAAAAGTGCACCCACACATTTTCCTCATGGAAGTGATGGAATGGGGCTCACAGGATAACAAAATCTTCACTATAAAAAAAAAATCCTTCCCAAATATTATCCTTAAAATATCTTCTGTTCCTGTCATTTCAATGTTTTTGATTTAGTTGAGGGAGATAAGAGCTTTCTAACCGGTTCTGAGTCACCTACTTTGTCAGTGAGAGAAGGTTACTTGACTTTGCAAATAACACGAATATTGTTTTTCAGCCAAAACTTCCATTTTACAGCCTTTTAAACCTCCAAAGCTGCCACATAAAGTACTTACCCAATGCTTGCTATAGAGAGCAGAAAATAGTAGTATTCTAAGAAGGAGCAATGGGTTTTGAACTGATAGAAGCCCGAGTTTAATCCCCGAGTCTGATTCATGTCACTGGCACTTAGTAGCTGTGATCTTATGCAAAATAACTGACCTCTCTAAGGTTGTGTTTCCTTTTCTGTAGAATAAATATATGATAAACATATATAAAATGCAAGTGGCTAAGAACTCAAAATATCATTCCTATTGAGAGCCATAGGCAGCCACAGGCAGGAATGATCACCGTGTGCCAGGACTGCACGTGGGGAAAGGTAGAGAGCATTGCAGTAGGGCAAATGGCAGAAGAAAAGTACAGAAGTGAGAATGCACATGGCTTAATAGGAGAACACTGAACAGGTGAGAGTGCCCGAGAACAGTGCACACGTGGAGGAGTAGTACTTGGTGAGGATGGAATCCATGAGAAAGGAGTCAGCAGTTTTAATTTGCTTTTTAGCAAATAAGTTGGAAACAGCTTTAACTTAGATTCAGTCCTAACAGGAAATCTTCCCTCTAGGAGTCACCAGATATCGAGGAGATGGGAAGAGCAAGTGGTCAACCAGATCGGAGATGGGTTTGCCCACACCCAGGGAATTGTTTCCTAATCTTCCCTTAGGAAATCTTTCCTAACAGGAAAGCACCCTTAGTGGTGCTTTATCAACATACTCAGTGCTCTAAATTTATTAAATTGCACTAAATCTTGTCTGCAAAACTTTTGGCACTATAGATCATTCCTTTTCTGATAGGCTAACTGAACAACTCAACATTGCATATTTCTTTCTTTTTTTTTGAGGTGGAGCCTTGCTCTCTCGCCCAGGCTGGAGTGCAGTGGCATGATCTCAGTTCACTACAACCTCCACCTCCCAGGTTCAAGCGATTCTCGTGCCTCAGTCTCCCGAGTAGCTGGATTATGGGCGTGCTCCACCACACTAATTTTTGTATTTTTAGTAGAGATGGGATTTTGCCATGTTGGTCATGCTGGTCTCAAACTCCTGACCTCAAGTGATCTGCCCACCTCAACTTCCCAAAGTGCTCTTTGCATATTTCTTACTTCCAAATATGTCATTGTTTTGCATTGTTTCAAAAAACCTCTCTCCAAAAATTGCAAAATGACAAAACATTCTCTTTGTGGAGGGGGTGGTAGTTGGAAAAGGTGGGGACTCATCTGGATTCATTCACTCTCTACCCATTTTCAAAGGTAATCGACTCTTTTTTAAAAACCTTATTAGAATATAACACACATATAGAAAAGTATACAAAGTGAAAATGTACAGCAGCATGATTCATCAAAAATCAAACACTTAATGAAAATCTCACCCAGGTAGAGATGTAGGACATTGCCAGCCCCCAGAAGTCCCATGGAGGCCCTCCCATTTACCACTTCATCCTTCTTCAAATTTAACCATCATCCTGACTTGAAGAGTAATCATTTCCTTATTTTATTTACACTTGTTCTGTAGCTTAGTTTTGAATTTTTAAAAGCTTTAAAAATGGAATAGAATTATACATTAATGGTCTATCGGCTTTTGCTCAATGTATTTGTGAGATTCACCCATTTTTTTGTAAATAGTATCTCATTCATTTTTATTGCTATATAGTACTCCATCAGTTGAATGGCTTATAATTTACTTACCTATTCTAGAGTTGATGGATTTTTAGGTTCTTTCATGTTTGGGCACATTGCAAATAATGTTGCTCAAAACATTTCTGAGCTTGTCTTTTAGTGTACATGTTTGTGTATTTCTGCCAAGGAAATACCCACGATTTTAATTGCCAGGTTCTAGGAGATAACCACAAACGTTTTTGGAAGTGGCTGTACCAATTTATATTTCCTTAGGTAGTTCATTGGAGTTGCATTGTGTACTACTCATGAAAACTTTGGTGTTATCATACTTTTCAATTGTAGACATTCTGTGGTGAGTGTGTAGTGATTTCTCATTGTGGCTTTTATTTGTATTTCCTGATGACCCATGGGAGTAAGCAGCTATTAATATGTCTGTTGACAATTTGTATAGCCCCTTTATAGGAGCATCTATTCAAGTCTCTCGGCTGTTTTTAAATTGCACTGTCTGCTTTTGGAAAACTAATTTGTGGCCTTTCTTTTTATTTAGCCTCATGATTACTGAATATGATTCTGTTTTGAAGTGATTTCTTGTGGCTAAATTGATGCTTTTGTACCCAAAAGTCCATGAACAGTGTAAAAGTTTACGGATTTTGTCAAGGAGATGAAATGTACATCAGCAGTACAATAAGTTAATGACCTAGTTCTGTATAACGAGAAGGGTCGCTCACTGAATTGTTCATTAAATGAAACTCTAACTCATTCTCTTCTACCTTCTCTCTCACCATTCAAGTTTGCAGAATGGTGTTTCCCATTGGCCATGGGTCCTATGGAGATGTGAGGTCATTTTTATTCTCTACTACTCGGGTGCACTATCACTGTGATGATGGATATGTTCTAATTGGAGAGGCTGAAGTCACCTGCAGAAATTCATATTGGTCGGCTCCAGCCCTTCAATGTAAAGGTTAACTGTGACCTTACTGAGGGCCTTTGCTAATAAGGTAAAGCCTCTATGAAAAGTCAAACAAGAGTCTCCTCCTAGACAGAGGCAGTACTTACAAATGTACACCTTATTTATTTATTCAATTTGTGTAATTAATATATACACATGGTACAATATTTTAATAGCATGAATGATCACAGTTTATCACTTTTGAACACTACTGTTATCAATGTATCTTTCCAAAGGTCATCTGGAAGGCCATTTTTTGCTTAAATAAAAGTTTTAATTTAAATATAACATACTACAACACTATGTCCAAATCTTAGGTGTACAGGTCAATAAATTATCACAAAGTGAACCCACTATGACAAACTACCACTCAAGTCAAGAAGCATCACCACTACCAGCATCCCAGAAGTGTTCCGTATGCCCTCTCCCAGTGACTCCCCAACTCTCCTTCCCAACTAGTCTCACCTCTAGCATCACAGACTAGTTTTATCAACTTTTTAGCATTATATTTAGGTTGGTGCAAAAGTCATTGCGGTTTTTGCCATTACTTTTAATATAAAGGAAGTCATGTATGTATTCTTTTGTGCCTGTCTTCTTTACTCAGTATTATGTTTTTGAAAATCATCTATGTGTTCTTGCAAGGGGTGATAGCTTATTTATTTTCGTTGTTGTATAATCTTTAGATAAACATAACACATTTTATGTATCTTATAAAAGTTTAGGATTTTCATGTTATAGTCTATTATGAACAGTGCTCTTATGAACATTCTTGCACATGATTCTTGATATAAAGGTGCAAATATTTCTGTTGGGAATAAACTTAAAAGTGGGATTACTATTTCATAGAGTATGCATATATTCATCTCTTTTTTTTTTTTTTTTTTTGAGACAAGTTATCATTTTGTCACCCAGGCTGAAGTATGGTGACATGAATATAGCTCACTGTAACCTCCAACTCCTGGGTTCAAGGGATCTTCCTGCCTCAGCCTCCTGAGTAGCCAGGACTACAAGCATGCACCACCATACCCGGCTAATTTTTAAAAAGTTTTTTGTAGAGATAGGGTCTTTCTTTGTTGCCCAGGCTGGTCTTGAACTCCCGGGCTCAAGTGATCCTCCTTTACCTGCCTCGGCCTCCCAAAGTGTGGGATTACAGATGTGAGACACCACACCACCCAGCCATATATTCATCTTTAGTAGATAATGCCAAATTTTGTTCAAAGGTGATTGCAACAATTTAAATTTCCACAAGGAGTGTATGAGTGTTCTAATTTTGATAAATAGAAGTTCTAAATTCTAATTTAGTTCTATTTATAATTTTTTTCCTTGATGTTGGCACCTTTCATATCCTGTTTAAGAAATATTTGCCTGCAGCAAGATCACAAAAAATATTTCCTTATGTTATTTTCCAGAGCTTTATTATTTTAACCTTTCACATTAGTATCTCCAAATCACTTGGAATTCCTGTGTGTTTATGGTGGAAAGTAGTGGCTAAAGTTTGTTCTTCTCCAATGGCTATTCAATTAACCATATACCACTTATTTAAAAAACTATAGTTTCCACACAACTCTGCAATGTGACCTTCGTTATAATTCAAGTGTCTGTGCATACAGGGTTCTGTTAGTGGACTTAGAGATACAATTTTTAATTTGAGAGTGTCAGTGAGGATTTGGCAAAATTTTAGTGGGCATCTGCTTAAGTTTAAATGAGGAATCCTGTGAGTAAATTCCCAACATACTTCAAGTATTTGATATCTCCATTAGAACCTCATGTGTGCTCCCATCTTCTCATAATGAAGTTGACCTGATAGGAGATTTTTGGTCAACCACAAGGATAGGGTCAACCTTTTTTTTTTTTTTTTTTAACTAATCTATTAATAGTAACTCAAGGAGCTAATTCCCCACCACTGCCTCCATTTAACACAGCAAAATATTAAGAATATGAGAATAAAAATTACATACTTAGGACCATGAAAAGATCAGGGTTTGGAGACACTCTACTAATTTTGAAAACTCTGACTCTAGGACCACAGTGCCTAGGTTTACATCATAATCATGCCACCCAAAGGCTACGCAATATTAGACAAGTCACACAAACTATCTGTACCTAATTTTTCTCTTTAGCAAAATCGAGGTAATAATGTTTTGCATTAGTACTTACGTTGACATGTAGTATGTGTAATAACATTATTAGCCTTATTATTAATCTTATTGTTATAATCATAAATAAATGGAGGTAAAGAACAACTCTCAGCATCCCATCCAGGTATAATTTATCAGTGTTTCATAACTCTCAATATTCTTACTGTTATAAAATCTTATTCTGAGAATCATACTTACTGTACACTACCAAGTGGGGGGATGGTGCTAAACCATTCACGAGAACTCCACCCCCATGGTCCAATCACCTCCCACCAGGCCCCACCTCCAACACTGGGGGTTACAATTCAACATGAGATTTGGTGGGGACACACATCCAAACCATATCACCTACCAAATGTATATGACTGTATTGTGTAATATGTGTTTCCATTATAGTGTTTCTATTACAGCTCTGTGTTTCCATTATAGCTCTGTGTCTGAAACCAGAGACAGAAAATGGAAAGCCGTCTGGGTAAGGATCTGTATGTTGAACTTGAAAATGTCACCATCCAATGTGACTCTGGCTATAAAGTGCTTGGTCCTCAAAATATCACTTGAACAGAGCACAGAATATGGCAGGCACTCAGAGGTGCCCAGGTGTGAGTGGGTAAGTGGCACACATTTCAGGGCATCCTATCCCATTCTAAAAATGATAGTCTCCTCCAAAGCACGGTCCTAGCCAACACCAATGAGATGTGACTTTTGGCAGGATTTATTTCAGACACATCACTTACAGAATTAGCACCGTCACCTTCTAAGCACTTTGGTGTGCTTGTTAAGGCAAGCTCAAGAAGGACCACACCCCCAGATAGGAAGGTCTCATAGATCCAGCTGACCTGATCCCCAACCTTATACTGTCTACAAGAAATGCCATGCTTTTGCTTCATTTCAGATGCACCCATTAGAACTGTCCCTCCTGTTGCCCCTAACAAGGCCCCCTGGGTGTTGTCTGCAGTGTTGTTCCTTCCCTGCTTCACCAGCTACTGATTGCTGCCTGACAGCCAAGGGAGAACACTTTGCTGAGACCCTAGTTTCTTTGGGATTTTATTCTTCCGTCCTGAGGAGGGTTTTGATATTCCAATTTTGTGGTCATCAGTGATACATCCAGAAGAAATCTTACATCTTCGAATTTAGTTTGGAGAGAAGCCTCTCGAAAACGATTGCTTTATTTCATTTAGGGAACCTCTGAAGGTTGTGAGTCAGTGCTCGTGGGCAGAAAACTCATGCAGTGTCTCCCACACCCAGAGGATTCGAAAATGACCCTGGAGGTGTATAAGCTGTCTCTGGAGATTAAACGACTGGAACACGCGTGAGACTTGAAGAGGAACAACGCCAGTTAACAACCAGTACATTGATTTTTCCTTCCCTTTCCCCACAAAACAGAGAAACAGTTACATCTCTCTCTTTAGCAATTCTGTGTTTCTCAAGTACTATTATTTCCTGGGGAAACATATCTGTGTTTAAGAGAATTCACTAATATTCTTAGTGGCACTGATCATATGAAACAATTCATAATTTTTGTCTTAGTTCAGTTTAAGTTCCTGCTTTCCTGGATTTGGTGGACTGGCTGAATAAATAATTACCTACCAAAAATCAAATTATCTTTATTTTCACTGTGATTTCTGAGTAATGAAAAATTAGGGCTCTCTGCAAGTCATTCTCTGATGTTTCTCTGATTAACTTACTATTCTACTTTATTGTGTATGTTGTCCTCAAAAAACACATACTTGCGTCCTTTATCTGAAAAATATTTACCTTACAGTTTCATTTTCTATTCTTCCTGACCTGTATCAGATCAAATAATGCCATCTTCTGAGGCTCCGCCATGCTCACCCTATTTGATTACTAGTATTTCTCTAGAGTAACTTCTTGTTTCCACTTTTATTTAAGGGATATTTGGTTTTGTTTGATATCCCTTTCACCCAATAATAACAAGCTTGAAAGTGTTTGAAAGCTTAATCTATGTGTAACACAAGGGCTCCTCTTGGGCATACCCAAATCTTTCAGTTCAATCTGATCACTCTTTAATATTTTAACTTAAATGACTTTGGTGTCTCTTTTAGGTCAGATTCCTCAGAAGTAGACCCTGAGAAGAGGAACCATGTGTTAGTAATGTATTCAGGAAGCGTTACCGGGAAAAACAGGAAAGGGAAGGGTGGTGGCAAGGCTGGAAAGGGAAGGAGGGCCCCTGCAGCGCTATCAGGGACCATCCTAAGGAGAGGAAGGTAGCAGCATAGCTTTATCCCAAAGGGGAACTTTGGGCTGTAAACTATTCCTCAGAATTTGCTCCAATTTGAGGCAAAGAAACAGGGCTCTCATTCTGCTTTGCAACAGCACCCAGATGCCTGCAGCACAGAAATGATAAAACAGACCCATGGGGGCTGAGCAGAGCTCTTCAGGGTTCATCCACATGTGTTCCCCTTATATTGCTGGGTATTGGGAGCCTTATATTTCTGACAAGTCACTAACTCTTCCACTATTTGCCTCCTCTGAAATCTCATGCTCACTCCCGCTTACCTTCTGTGGCTGGTCGCTGCTTCTCCACTGCATCTTGATCAACAGTAGAAAACATTCCCCTGCTGCCCCTGTTTTAAAAATTTTCTCAAAATAGCAGTCACACAGGAGGTTGCAGAGCAGACTTTAACTAAATTTTTGGGTTAACAGAGAGATATATGACTGGCAATGGCAGACTGGACCTTCACATTGTCATCCAAAAGACCAGCAGGATGGCTAAGTAGTAGAAAAGAGAGGTTTATTGGTGATAACAATTTGCAAACTGTGAAGAAATAGTATCGGACATGGACTGAAGGTGATCTCTCTTCAAAGAAGGAAAGAGTAGGTTGGGGTTTATGTCTGACAGGGTCCATATTACATAATAGAGTCATATACACTCAGTAGGTGATATGGTTTGGATGTGTATCCCCAACAAATCTCGTGTTAAATTGTAATCCCCAGTGTTGGAGGTGGGGCCTGGTGGGAGGTGACTGGATCATGGGGGTGGAGTTCTTGTGAATGGTTTAGCACCATCCCCCCACTTGGTAATGTATAGTGAGTGAGTTCTCATGAGATCTGGTTGTTTAAAAGTGTGTAGCACCTCCCGACTTTCTCTTCCTCTTGTTCCTGCCATATAAGAGGCCTGCTCCCCCTGTGCCTTCTGCCATGACTAAAAACTCCCTGTGGCTCCCCAGAAGCAGATACTGCCATGCTTTCTGTACAGCCTGCAGAACCATAAGCCAATTAAACCTCTTTTCTTTATAAACTACCCAGTCTCAGGTATTTCTTTATAGCTGTGGGAGTATAAACTAATATAGTCAGTTTGGGGGCAAAGCTATACCTATTTATGAGGAGGTTGAGCACATGTGCAATGGGTAAATGTATATGTAACATACACCCCATGTTCACTTTGGGGTATTAGCATTGAAAGGATGTGGGAATTTGTCTCTTTACATTAAAAGGTGAACTATAGGACACCAAATTTGTGTGCAGTGTCTTTGTGGGGTGATACAAGTTTTCTGAAATCAGTGGTGATGGTTGCATAATCTTATGAATTGTATACTTTAAAATGGTGAACTCTATGGTATGTCAATAATATCTCAAAAAAGAAAGACACTGAGATATGCTGAATTGTGTCCCACTCCAAAATTCATATGTTGTTGAAGTCTTAACCCCCAGTACATCAGAATGTAACCATATTTGAAGAGAAGGTCTTTAAAAAGGTAATGAAGCTAAAATGTGGTTTTAAAATTATACCTTAATGCAATCTGGCTGGTGTCCTCAGAAGAAAAGAGGAAATTTGGACACAGAGAAAAACACCAGACATGTGGACATGCAGAGTAAAGATCATGTAATAGCACAGCCAGAAGGTGGCCATCTGCAAGCCAAGGAGAGAGGCACGGAAGAAAACAAGCATGCTCACACCTTGATCCCAGACTCCCTGCCCCAGAACTGTGAGAATAAAAAACAACAAAACTCTGTTGTTTAATCCCCCTCCGTCTTTGATAGTTTGTCATGGCAGCCCCAGAACACTAATATGGACACCAGTAAGAGAGTGAAAGGCAAGCTACAATCTGGAAAGCACTATTTGCAAAACTCATGTCAAACTAAGGGCTTGTGCCCCCCAAATATAAAGAACTTGTACAAATAAATTTGAAAAGATAATCAACCCACCAAGAGAATGGAAAAGACCTGAAGAACCTTCACAAAAAATGATATCCAATTGGTTTATAGACATGAGAAAACTTGGTTAACTTCATTAGTCATTAGGTAAATTAAAATCAAACACAAAGTACAGTTTCAGAATTCATACTCAGAAGAATAGCTAAAATGATAAAATATCAAGTATTAGTAAAAATGTATCCCAGCCGTAACTCTGAAAACCTACTGGTGAAAGTACAAATTGGTCCAACCGCCTTACAAAATTCTTTGGCAACTAAACTGAACATATGTCTACTCTATGATCCAACAATTCTACCCCTAGAGATTACCTCTCAAAAATGCATCTATTGCAGCTGGAAACCATCATTCTCAGCAAACTATCACAAGAACAGAAAACCAAACACCACATGTTCTCATTCATAGGTGGGAATTGAACAGTGAGAACACTTGGACACAGGAAGGGGAACATCACACACCGGGGCCTATTGTGGGGTGGGGAGCTAGGGGAGTGATAGCATTAGGAGATATATCTAATGTAAATGACGAGTTAACGGGTGCAGCACACCAACATGGCACACGTATACATATGTAACAAACCTACATGTTGTGCACATGTATCCTAGAACATAAAGTGTAATAAAAAAATGCATCTATATCTATTCACCTATAGACATGTATTAGAATGTTTATAGCAGCCCTATTTACAATAACCCCAAATTGGAAATGATCAAAATGCTCATGAGTAGTAGAGGATAAATTAATGGTGATACATCACATGATGAAATATACCACAACAATGAAAGGAATGATTATACAGATGAATTTCAAAACAGAAAGTGTTTAATGAAATATGCCAGATATAAAAGATGTCCATACTGTTTTGTTTCATGCATGTAATGTATAAAAACAGGCAAAAGTAATTCATAGTGTTTAAGTCAAAATAGCAATTTCCTCCCAGGATGGGAGTATGAGGAAGGCGTTGGAAGTCCTGGGAATATTTTGTTTCTTCATCTGGGTGGTGTTACATGGGTATGCTTGGTGTGTGAAGTCAACTAGGTCTGCATTTGAGACAATGTGCTTTTTTGTATGTAAAACATTCTTCAATAAAAATTCAATTAAAAATTGTAAAGAAGGTAAGTCGTTGTCTTCTTTTTTTTTTTTGAGACAGAGTCTCACTCTGTAACCCAGACTGGAGTGCAGTGGTGTGATCTTGGCTCACTGCAACCTCTGCCTTCTGGGTTCAAGCGATTCTCCTGCCTCAGCCTCCCGAGTAGCTGGGATTACAGGCACATGCCACCACACCTGGCTAATTTTTGCATTTTTAGTAGAGACAGGGTTTCACCATGTTGGCCAGGCTGGTCTCAAACTCCTATCCTCAAATGACCGGCCTGCCTCAGCCTCCCAAAGTGCTGGGATTATAGGCATGAGCCACCGCGCCTGGCTGGTCTGAAGTATTTCTTTACAGCAGTGCGAGAACAGACGAATCCACAGGCTTTAGCTGTCTCATAGTATCATACCTCTCCCCTTCATTGTCCTGTTTCCTCACAGAGACTTAGTTACAATGGGCATGGGGTCTTGCATGAATCCCATTGTCTGTGCAATGATAGTATTTACAGTATTGACAAATGTCAAGAGGAGGCCCTGATGGATGGGTACATCAGATGCTTGGGTAAATCAAATCATTTGCATATCTAAAGATACAGAAATATGGAAGAATGTTATAAAAGTCTGGATATAGGCAGAGAGATTAGTCACATTTTCCAGGTTAGTCTCCAGGCAAGTTTCCAGCTTTCAAAATCTTCACAGCAGGTTCACAGTTGAGATGATTTTATCTGAATAAGTGAGAGCCTCATGAGAACTTTGGAAGTGCAAATATTCCGTTCTAAGCATTGCCTTGTAAGACTGGAGCAATTCTAGACATGGGCTACTTTTGATATAGGCTAAGCCAACTCAGCCAGGACAGGTGTACCTCATCGATATACACAATGATTTCAGGTGTAATGAGTCAGCTTTACTGGCTGACATAGCCCATACCCAGTACATTCCTTACCTAACACAGGGTAGTTACTCTAACATCTCTTGACATCAGACTAATGGTCCATTAAGGCCTACCCTATATTTATTCTCTGTACCTGAGTCATTATGTGTTTCTTAAATTGAACTATTGTCTTCAAGTCAGAAAACCACAAGTTTCTTCATGTCTTCTCTTTTCCTTATATCTAATCACTCATTTAATTCAGTTCTTTCTTCCTTTGCAATGTTTTCGAGAGAATGGAAAAATGTTTGTGTTAGAATTATGAGATAATTTCTACAATATAGATCTATTTTTAAAATTTCATTTACCCCAGTTCCAACTATTATTTGACCCAAAATGGATCTTCATCCAGTCTTTTGACTCTTGTACTTCTGTTATTCTTCACCTCTTATTTTACCAAGAAGGGTTAGAAATCTTTCAAACAAGCATGTTCAAGAATGGTTTTGAAAAAGGCGATTGAGAGCCCATGCAAAGAAATGACTATAGCCTGGCCTAAAACACCATCACTTCTGGACTACATTACTACAATAGGCTTCTGGCTTTAGGCTTCTTCTCTTGCCTCCTCATAGCAGTCATGGAGAGCTCAAGTGGTTGTTCCTCTACTCAGAATTCTTGATTAGTTTTTTCTCAAAGACTAATTTTGTATATTACTTTCTGACTTCTTTCATTTCTGTGGCGAAGCCAGCAGTTATTCAAAGAATTCCCTGTATGTAAGCACTGTCTTTTTCCTGGATGTTTGTAAGATTTTCTCTTTATTTTTGGTTTTCAGCAGTTTGACTATAATGTGCCTAGGCATGGTTTTCTTCATATTTGTTCAGCTTGAGTTTCACTGAACACCTTGAACCTGTAAAGGTACCTCTTTTTCCAAGTTTGAGAAATCTATTTTTTCGGACAATTTTACTGCTTCATTCTCTTTTTCCTCTTATTACGGAACTCCAATGACATGTTTATTTGGTCACTTGATATTGTCTTGTAAGTCCTGAGGCTCTGTTTTTTATATAAATGTTTTGTCTTTCTCTACTTCAGATTGGATAATTTCTATTGATTTATCCTTAAGTTCATTGGCTCTTTCCTTTCATTTCCATTCAGCTGCCAAGTTCCTCCAATGACATTTTTATTTCAGAGGGTAGGTTTTAGTTGTAGAATTTGTCGATGCCTGGTTTTTGTTTGTTTGTTTGTTTGTTTTTTTTGTTTTTTTTGTTTTTTTTTTTTTGTTTTTGAGATGGAGTCTTGCTCTGTATAGCCCAGGCTGGAGTACAGTGGCGCAGTCTTGGCTTACTGCAACCTCCACCTCCCGGGTTCAAGTGATTCTCCTGCCTCAGCCTCCAGAGTAACTGGGACTACAGGTGCATGCCACCATGCCTGGCTAATTTTTTGTATTTTTAGTAGATACAGGTTTCACCGTGTTAGCCAGAATAGTCTGTATCTCCTGACCTCGTGATCCACCTGCCTCTCAAAGTGCTGGGATTACAGGCTGTGCCTGGCCGATGCTTTTTAATAGTTTATTTTCTACTGAGATTTCTTATCTTCCTATTCATTAGCAAGCATATATACCTTTACATCATTAAGCATATTTATAATGGCTGTTTTAAAATACTTGCCTGCTAATTCCAACATTTGGATCATCTTAATGACAGTCACCATTGACTTTCCTTTCCCTTAACTGGAGTTCAGATTTTCTAGTTTCTTCATATGTCCAGTAATTTTGAATTGTATCCTGGACGTTATTAATGGATTCTATTATATTCTCCTCAAAAAGAAAGTTTTTTTTGTTTGTACTATTTTTTTGTTTTTCATTTAAACAGACAACTAACTTACTTATATCCAACCTGAAAACGCTCTCTCTCTCTGGAGCAACCCAAATCTCAGTTCAGTTCTTTTATCCTTAGCTGCTCTGTTTTATTTTGGTGGGTAAGACAAAGTTTTATTGGATGAAAAAGGAAGAGAAGGGGAAAACAGGTACTCTTGCTAGGCCAGAGTCTCTGCTAGAGTGTATCCCTACTGATCATTTTTTTTTAAATTAATTAATTTATTATTATACTTTAAGTTCTAGGGTACATGTGCATAACGTGCAGGTTTGTTACATATGTATACTTGTGCCATGTTGCTGTGCTGCACTCATCAACTCATCAGCACCCATCAACTTGTCATTTACATCAGGTATAACTCTCAATGTAATCCCTCCCCCCTCCCCCCTTCCCATAATAGGCCCCTGTGTGTGATGTTCCCCTTCCTGAGTCCAAAAGATCTCATTGTTCAGTTCCCACCTATGAGAGAGAACATGCAGTGTTTGGTTTTCTGTTCTTGCGATAGTTTGCTGAGAATGCTCAGTGAAATAAAAGAGGACACAAACAAATGGAAGAACATACCATGCTCATGGATAGGAAGAATCAATATCGTGAAAATGGCCATACTACCTAAGGTAATTTATAGATTCAATGCCATCCCCATCAAGCTACCAATGAGTTTCTTCACAGAATTGGAAAAAAATGTTTTAAAGTTCATATGGAACCAAAAAAGAGCCCGCATTGCCAAGACAATCCTAATTCAAAAGAGCAAAGCTGGAGGCATCACGCTACCCGACTTCAAACTATACTACAAATCTACAGTAACCAAAACAGCATGGTACCGGTACCAAAACAGACATATAGACCAATGAAACAGAACAGAGACCTCAGAAATAATACCACACATCTACAGCCATCTGATCTTTGACAAACCTGACAAAAACAAGAAATGGGGAGAAGATTCCCTATTTAATAAATGGTGCTGGGAAAATTGGCTAGCCATAAGTAGAAAGCTGAAACTGGATCCTTTCCTTACTCCTTTTACAAAAATTAATTCAAGACGGATTAGAGACTTAAATGTTAGACCTAATAACATAAAAACCCTAGAATAAAACCTAGGTAATACCATTCAGGACATAGACATGGGCAAGGACTTCATGTCTAAAACACCAAAAACAACAGCAACAAAAGCCAAAATTGACAAATGGGATCTAATTAAACTAAAGAGCTCTGCACAGCAAAAGAAACTACCATCAGAGTGAACAGGCAACCTACAGAATGGGAGCTGCTCTGTTTTTAATCCGTCCTGCTCATGGGTGATTCAGAGATCAGCCAGAGATTTGGGCAGAGTTTATGCACAAGATGGGCTCTTCTCTTGGTTCTTTAATTTTTAGGACCCCCATAATTTTCTAGTGGCTGTTGTTGCCCAAAGCTCTGTTTTATTTTTTCAAACCAGAAAGACTTGGTTTTCTCTGAGTTTTAGCCATGCCACATCATGCCAACTTTGATATTCTCTCAGGCTAAAAGGCATAACAAATGGGAAGTTTGATCTATGGTGTTCCCTTCTTGTAGGACTTATTGCTCCTTTAGAATGTATCGGCTTTTGTTTACTTTCTGGTTCCTTAAGGTAGGATTTTTGTTGTTGTTTTCTTCCCTATTTTATTCAGAGTTTAGAATTGCTATCTGTGGGAGGGTGGGACCAGTAGACACTTACACAGCTATACTGAAAATGGAAGTCTTCTTCCTCTTACCCATATTCAGTCTTTTGAGCTTGCAGAACATGATGTTCTCTGTTCAGACAAAACTTTTCTCCTTGGTATTTTCATGGCTCACTCCCTCACTCAACTCAGGCCCTTACTCAAACGGAACTTATTCAGAGAAGCCTTTCTTGACCATATCGTCTAACATGTGCTGCCCATCCCACCTCAACACCTTACTACCCAGCACATTACTCTGCTATTTTTTGTCATACTACTTCTTTCCCTGACCTTTTATGTATTTATTTATCTGATTTATATTTATTTTTCTCACTAGACTGTAAGCTCCTTGAGTATGGTATTTTTTTTGTCTGCTTTGGGTAGTGTGGCATTCCCAGCACCTAGAATATTGCCTGGCTCATTGTAGGGGCTCAAGAGATACTTGTTCAATGATTAGCTCATATGAGATGCTTAAAAATACATCGACACACAAACATGTTCAACCAATTTTTATGAAGGTAGAAATGTAAATCAAAGGAGAAAGGATAGCATTTTTTAGAACAACTGAACATCTACAGGCAAATAAATGAATAAATCTTGATGTAAACCTCATACTTTATATGAAAATTAACTCAAAATAAATCCTGGACTTAAATGTGGAACATAAAACTAGAAAACGAAAAAAACACAGGAGAAAAATCTATGGGATCTAAGAATTAAGTGTGAAGTATGAAACTACAGCACTTACAAAATCTTGGGATACAGGATAGGGGTAGGCAAAGATTGTTTAGACTTGAGACCAAAAGCGCACTCCATTAAATGGAAAAATTGATAAATTGGATCTCATTAAAAGTACTCTGGGGTCAGGCGTGGTGGCTTACACCTGTAATCCCAGCACTTTGGGAGGCTGAGGCGGGTAGATCACAAGGTCAGGAGTTGAAGACCAGCCTGGCCAAGATGGTGAAATCCTGTCTCTACTAAAAATACAAAAATTAGCTGGGTGTGGTTTCACATGCCTGTAATCCCAGCTACTCGGGTGGCTGAGGCAGAGGATTGCTTAAATCCCAGGAGGCAGAGGTTGCAGTGAGCTGAAATTACGCCACTGCACTCCAGCCTCAGTGACAGAGAGAGACTCCCTCTCAAAAAAAAAAAAAAAAAGGTACTCTGGTACACCCATACCCCATACTATGGTATAGCATTTGGCAGTAAGAAAGAAAAAAAATGGATGATTGACACATATAAAATCTAAATTGAAAGTCATAGGAATTATGCTGAATAAAAAACATATAATCCAGAGAGTTTATATAGTGTAAGCTTACATACTGTATCATTCCATTTATATAACATTGTTGAAAATGACAACATTTTAGATGTGAAAACCAGATTAGTGGTTGTCAGAATTAGAGGCCAGGGGGATGGGCATAAGGGAGGTGAGTGCAGTTATAAAAAGGCAATACAGGTAATCCTTGTATTGATGGAATTGTTCTGTATCTTGACTGCGATGGTGGATACACCAATCTACATATGTGATAAAACTGTATAGAATTGAATGCACGTGCAAACAAACATGAATACAAATAAAATGGGAAATTTGAATAATATCAGTGGATTATATCAATGTTAATATTTGTTTATTATTTCATAGCTATTAATTATTTCCTTTCATGATGACCTGGGGGGAAGGAAATAGTATCTCTGCTTTCTAGATATTAACCCCATTTCTTATCTTATTTGTCTCTACCTAATTACCTAGTTTTCTGTGACAGTTATTTACATTATTTTAAAAGTACTAGATTTTAGAATAATGAGATTGAAGCCATAGTACAAAGTTTCCCAGTAAAGAAAAGCCAAGTACCTAATGGCTTCACTGCTGAATTCTACCACACATTTAAAGAAATGCTAATACCAATCATACTTAAATTATTCCAAAAAGTAGAGGACAGAATACTTCCAAATTCATTCTAGGAGGCCAAAATTACCTTGATACCAAACCCTGAAAGAGACACATAGAAAAGAAGAAAAAAGAAAACTACAGGTCAATAACTCCAATGACTATTGATGCAAAAATCCTGAACAAAATACTAGCAAATCGAATTCAACAATACATTAAAAAGATCATTCATCATGACCAAGTAGGATTTATTCTATGGATGGAACAATGATTCAACATGTGCAAATCTATCAGTGTGATACATCACATCAACAGAATGAAGGACAAAAACCATATGATCATTTCAATTGTTGCTGAAAAGGCACTTGATAAAATTCAACATCCCTTCATGATAAAAAAAAAAACCTAAAAAAAACTGGGTATAGAAGGAAGATACCTTAATATAATAAAAGCCATATATGACAGACCTACAACTAGTATCATATTAAATGGGGAAAAACTGAGAGCCTTCCCTGTAGGATCTGTAGCGTGACAAGGACTCCCACTTTAACCACTGCAATTCAACATAGTACTGGAAGTCCTAGCTAGAGCAATTAGACAAGAGAAAGACATAAAGGGCATCAAAATTGGAAAGGAAGACTCAAATTATAATGATTTGCAGATGATGTGATCTTATATTTGGAAAAATCTAAAGCCTCCACCAAAAATCTATTAGAACTGATAAACAAATTCAGTAAAATTGCAGGATACAAAATTCACATACAAAAATCAGTAACATTTCCATATGCCAACAGTAAACAATCAAGCTGAGAAAGAAATAAAAAAGCAATTCCATTTACAATAGGCACAAATAAAATTAAATGCCTAGGAATTAACCTAAGAAGTGAAAGATTTTTACAATAAAAATTGTAAAACACTGATAAAAAATTGAAGAGGACATCAAAAAATGGAAACATATTCCATGCTCATGGACTAGAAGAATCAATATTTTT
>NC_045434.1:64069538-64135629 GCF_002776525.5 Piliocolobus tephrosceles
AAAAAAAAAAAAAAAAAAAAAAAAAAAAAAAAAAAAAAAAAAAATTAGAGGAATCATATTACCTGATTTCAAATTATACTACAGAGTGATAGTAACCCAAACAGCATGGTACTGGCATAAACACAGACACATAGACCAACGGAACAGAAAAGAGAACCCAGAAACAAATCCACAGACCTACAGTGAACTCATTTTCAACAAAGGTGCCAAGAACATACACTGGGGAAGACAGTTTCATCAGTAAATGGTGATGGAAAAACTGGATATCCATTTACAGAAGAATGAAACTAGACCCCTATCTCTCACCATATACAATGATCAAATAGAAATGGATTAAAAACTTAAATCTGAGACCTCAAATTATTTCACTGCAAACAAACATTAGGGAAAATCTTCAGGACATTGGTCTGGGCAAAAATTTCTTGAGTAAAACGCAAAAAGAACAGGCAACCAAAGTAAAAATGGACAAATGAGATCACATTAAGTTAAAAACCTTCTGCACAGCAGAGAAAACAGACAAGCCACAGAATGGGAGAAAGTATTTGCAAACTACACATCTGCCAAGGGATTAATAACTAGAATATATAAGGAGCTCAAACAACTCTACAGGAAAAAAAATTCATAATCTGATAAAAAGATAGGGAAAAAGGTTTGAATAGACATTTCTCAAAAGAAGATATACAAATGGTAAACAGGCATATGAAAAGGTACTCAACATTACAGGTCATCAGAAAAATGTGAATCAAAACTACAATGAGCTATCATCTCCAGTTAAGATGACTTTTATCCAAAAGACAGGCTGGTGAGGATGCAGAGAAAAGGGAACCCTAGTACACTGTAGGTGGGAATGCAGATTAGCACAACCACCATGGAGAACGCTTTGGAGGTGCCTCTAAAAATAGAGCTACCATATGATCCAGCAATCCCGCTGCTGGGTATATACCCCAAAGAAAGGAAATCAGTATAGTGAAGAGATATCTGTACTCCCATATATACTTTTTTGCAGCCCTGTTCACCAAGATTTGGAAAGAACCTAAGTGCCCATCAACAGATGAATGGATCTATTGAAATGAGGCACATATACATAATAAGTATTTTTTTTTTTTTTTTTTAGATGGAGTCTTGCTCTGTCACCCAGGCTGGAGTGCAGTGGCCGGATCTCAGCTCACTGCAAGCTCCGCCTCCGGGATTTACGCCATTCTTCTGCCTCAGCCTCTAGAGTAGCTGGGACTACAGGCGCCCGCCACCTCGCCCAGCTAGTTTTCTTTGTATTTTTTAGTAGAGATGGGGTTTCACCGTGTTAGCCAGGATGGTCTCGATCTCCTGACCTCGTGATCCACCCGTCTGGGCCTCCCAAAGTGCTGGGATTACAGGCTTGAGCCACCGCACCCAGCCACACAATAAGTATTATTCAACTGTAAACAAGAATAAGATCCTATTATTTGCAACAACATGGATAGAACTGGAGGTCATTATATTAAGTGAAATAAGCCAGGCACAGAAAGACAAACATCACATGTTCTCACTTCTTTGTGGGATCTAAAAACCAAAACAATTGAACTCATGCAGATAGAGAGTATAGCAGGATGATTACCAGAGGCTGGGAAGGGTATTGGGGGTGAGCTGGTGGGGGATGTGGAGATGGTTAATGGGTCCAAAAAAATAGAATGAATGAATGAATAAGATCTAGTATTTGATATCACTACAGAGTGACTATAGTCAATAATAATGTAATTATACATTTAAAAAGAACGAAAAGGTATAATTGAATTGTCACAAAAAGAATAAATGCTTGAGGGGATGGACACCCCATTCTCCATGATGCAATTATTACATATTGCATGCCTGTATCAAAACACTTTGTGTACCCTATAAATAAATATACGTACTACGTACCCACAAAAATAAAATAATTCCAAAATGTTTTAAAAAGCAAGAAAGGTAAAAGCACTAGGTTTTAGTGGAAAGCACAGATTTGATTCAGATTACTGAACCAAATAAGTGGCTAAAACTTTACAGATAATAAGTGGCTGAACCACTTATTTGGGTACAGACAGGCCTGACAAAATTACTCAAACAATATTTGAGTGGGACATTCCTTATTGCTTTCCTGATTTACCTAAGTCACCTGATGAGTCACACTTGCTGCCATTCTGATTTGTTAAAAGAGGGAAATGTGGTGCCTGAAGCACTGAAAACATGTGGGAGACGGTGATAAGAAGGCTCAGGTAATGCGGCTTAGTCACTTATTATCTGTAAAGTTTTGGCCAAATGTCACCTAAACTTTTTTGAAAAGGGGATTTGAAAAACCATAAGGCTGTCATAAAACTAAATGCAATTATTTATGGAAAGTGCTGAGAACATAGAGGTGCCTGATAGGTAAAAGAGTTGTCTAACAAATGCTTTAAATTCCTTGTTTTTTCTAACTAATAATCGATTATTGTCTTAGATTCTCTTTCTAAAGTTAAGTCAATTCATGACGAACTTATGTGCTTTCCTTTCTTTTCAGGGAGGTTGAAATTTAATCATGCTGTAATAAGTGTCACATCTTAATTTACCTAGTTACTTCTGGTAAATGAGAGCTAAGTGCTTTGGATTTTGAACTCCTGTAACAGTCTTTGCAGTTGAACTAGGTAGGCAGGTCATTTTCAGATCTTTCCCAAAACTCATCTTCTTGTAGTAAAAATCAGCATATTATTATTATTCAAGTATTATTTCCCATGAAATATAATTATGCACATAAACAACTTATCTTTTACTGCTTTTTTTCAAAGACATAACACCAGGCTGAGTGTGCCTTTTGACTGATTGAAAACCATGCAACTATTCTTCAGGTCTGATGGAATCTTGCTGTCTGCATATGTTCCCACTGCATCCACATGCTTTTCAGTGCTTCAGACACCACGTTTCCTTCTTTTAACAGACCAGAATGGCACCAAAGTGTAACTCATTAGGTGACTTAGGTAAATCAGGAAAAACAAAAAGGAATGTCCTACTCAAATATTGTCTGAGCAATTTTGTCAGGTCTGTTTGTATTCTTGAGGCTTTTTTTGTTTTTGTTTTTTTTTTCCGTATTTCTCTTGCCCCCTCAGGCTTTAAAACTTTTGGAAGGAAATGTAACTTCCTCATCACTTTTGGTTTTGTTTTTTAATTTCATCCTTCTGTTGGCAGTTCAAACTCATAACTGGAGCTACAGCTTGTCCTAAGTAGGCAATGCTGCTCAGGATGGCTTTTCTCTCACGCTGTAATTTCCTGATTTGAGTGGATCTCACATTCACACCTATCACACTCAAGGTTTGCTTTAAGGGTGACTGAGCCCACTCTGAACCAAAGTCGCTTTCTTCCATCCCTTATTGGTTTTGTCACTCAAAAATGAATTACTTACATTCCTAGATAACAATTTCTTTTAAGTACGGCTCTTATCTTGTAAGGAAAAGATTAGGGTTCTATTGCTAAATGCCTTCAGAATTCCACAAGTTTACTTACTCCTTGCATCAGAACCCCTGATGCTAAAATGGAAGTTTTGAGTGTCCTTTGACTCAGCTGATTCGGGGAACCCCCATTCCACCCTCTTCCCCTGAGCTCCTTCTTAATGCAGAGTTTGGTCTTGACCTGACTTTGCCCCAGGGTGTAGCTGCTACTGACTATTACACAGCTGGACTCCAGTTTGGCAGAGGCCGCTGCTAGTTCTCTCTCTTTCCTTTGTTTCTAGGTGGAATCTGTGACCTTTGGGCTTCTGTCAGTGCAGGTCAACACGTACCATGAGGCCTGCATCAGGGAGTAAACCACTCTCCCATCTCTGTATCTCATGCCTATCCAGCCTACACCATGAGCAAGGCATTCCTAGTGCACAGGGCCTCAGGAAAGCCTGGGTAAAGTGCACAATCAATGAAGGGAAGGTAGTTTAGATCAATCAATTACAAAGGCATTTATTCCATGTTAGGAATTTTTAAAGTATGGTCAAATTATAGTAATTTACATCAATTTGTGGGAGGCATAATAAATTATTTTATTAATGTTATTTGCTTATTAACTATTATTAATGGTATAATAAATTGTTTATTAATTTCCATTTTATTTAAGGAAGGTTTAACTACAATTTTTTTAAGTTTTAATACTTTTAAGTATATGCTAATACCATTACTAGGGGATTAAAAGAACTTGGTTTGTATATATTCCTGGGGATCTACTCTACTCTAGTAAACAGATAAAGATGAATTGTAAGCAACTTTGCTTCCTTACATATGAATATAAATACAAAAGTGCTTAAAATTCCTTTACCTCTTAATGAGTTCATTATTGCCTGCTGTATTTTTGTTTAATAATTGGTTGCCACCTTTTGCCATCCAGAAAGCAAAAATGAAATTGCTATTATTGTCACAAATTCTGAGAAAACTAACTAGAACCTGCACTTATAAGGTATGTGCATAAAAGTTCTCTGTAAACCATAAAACATTACATAAATACAATGTTTTATTTTTGCAGTTTGGTAATTTTCATTATTCAAGTACTTAAATTTTTTCCTTAAAATTGTTTTTTGTTTGTTTGTTTGTTTGTTTTGAGACGGAGTCTCACTCTGTCGCCCAGGCTGGAGTGCAGTGGCATGGTCTCGGCTCACTGCAAGCTCCACCTCCAGGGTTCGCACCATTCTCCTGCCTCAGCCTCCTGAGTAGCTGGGACTACAGGCGCCCGCCGCCAAACCCAGCTAATTTTTTTGTATTTTTAGTAGAGACAGGATTTCACCGTGTTAGCCAGGATAGTCTTGGTCTCCTGACCTCGTGATCTGCCCGCCTTGACCTACCAAAGTGCTGGGGTTACAGGCATGAGTCACCGCAAATTGTTTTCTATAAATGCAAAACACGGGGTATTGTTGAGGTTGGTAGGAGGAGAAGTGCTTGCAGATTCTGAGTTTGTGCAGTTCTTGCAAGTTTTCACAGGGCAATGTCTCTTTATCACAAAACACTTCCCAAAAAACTTCAGTTAAAAAAAAATTCTCCTCTGTTGCTGACTTTATGTCTAAAGGTCCTTCATTGCCCTCAAGTAACACAGGAAGCAAGTTGTAAAGAACACGGACCGTGTAGAGCAAAACCACACTGACTGTTCCTCCCTAGCTGTGTGACTTTGGGCAAGTAGCTTTACCTCTCTGTGGTTCTGTTTTGTCATTTGTAAAATGAGGATAATAATAATGCCTATCTCATGTGCTTGTTGGGGGATTTTATATTTGTTAAATGGTTAAAACATTACCTGACAAATTATAGTAAGCATTTATACATACATTTTTATTTATTTGTTTATTTAGAGACAGGGTCTCCCTCCGTTACCCACCCAGGCCGGAGTGCAGTGGTGGGATCTCGGCTCATTGCAACCTCTGCCTCCCAGGTTTAAGTGATTCTCATGCCTCAGCCTCCCAAGTAGCTGGAATTACAGGCAAGTGCCACCATGTCGAGTAATTTTTGTATTTTTAGTAGAGACAATGTTTCACCATGTTGGCAAGGCTGGTCTTCAACTCCTGGCCTCAAGTGATCTGTCTGCTCTGGCCTCCCAAAGTACTAGGATTACAGGCTTGAGTCACTGCACCCGGCCTCTGTTTTTTAAATATCTTAAATTATTGAAAGAAACAGTTCTACAGAAGATGAGAAGTCAATTCTGCTTCCTCCAAATACTTACATACCCACTTTCCTTAATTCTCAGTCACGTGGTATTGTGAGGGGAGCATCCCCACTTTGTGAATTATGCCACGTTATTTTATTGGCAATGACGTTGATTGGGAAGCATAAAAGTCTTCCAATAAATTCCTTTAGTTCTGTGCTGTTTTCTTTAATGAATCAGAAAAAAACACCCTCTTTCCCTCTCCCTCCCTCTCCGTCACTTCCTCCCCTTCTCCCCTCTGCCCTCTGTCTCTCACTATCCAAGGTTGCAATTTGCTTCCCCGGATTACACACTGACACTAATGAAAATATTAGTGAATTCCTCACTCAGCACTGTAGTGTGCTGTGAATGCAAGAAAGGATATGCTCTGACTGGAGCAGCTAAAATCTGCAGGTTTGCAGATTGTTCATCTCCAGCTTCCCAATGCAACGGGAATCGAAGCTCCTCAGCCAAAATAGTGCTGAGCAGCTAACCACTACAGAGTGGCTCAGAAGTGACTTTGAGGGAAGCGTTCCTCCCAGCCAGAGGCAGTTGCCATGGGTCAATGCTTGAGTCTGAGTGAGGTGGGTCGTGGTTCAATTTCAAATATCCAAGAAATAGCACCATTACTCCTCAGTTTATATGTAGCCCAAAACCTTTCATGAGATAGTTGACCTATGGGGTTGACCCCCACTGTTGGTCAAATGACTGTTATGACAGAATAAGCAAAATATTTCTTAAAAGGTTATTTACATTATTTTACTCAGAACAATTCCAGGAGCTAAGCCATCATCGCTGCTTTTATTTTACACAGGGGAAAACCAAGGCAAGAAGAGAAGTCCTGTTGTATAGAAAAACAGAGCTCAGAATCTGGAATGAGATGCCCTGGGTTCACACTTTGGCTCTGTGTCTTAAAAGGTGCTGTGTGATTCAGCTTCTCCATGCCTCAGTTTCCTTATCTCTACAGCAAATATGCCCATACAGGGTTGCTGAAGGCTTACATGAAATAATGCATGTAATGTGCTTGACATGTAGGCTGACATCTAGCAAGTGTTCGGTAAATATCAGCTAGTAAATACCAACTACCACTCAGCTAGTGGTAATGCTGGTTGATGAGATGGGGTGGTGGTAGCTGTGGTATCAAGAGTAGTTGAGAAAGAAAAGGTAGAATTCAGCAAGATTTCTTATCCCTTTTATTATTTATCAGTGTCCAAATGTGTTTTCTCTGAGATTCACAGGATGCTAAGGTAATGTGTTTTGACTACAGCTCTGTACCTAAAACCAGAAATATTAAATGCAAAGCTGTCTGTGGAGAAGAATCAGTATATCAGCCTTGAAATTGTCATCACCCAATATGACCCTGGCTATTGGATGTTTGGCTCCCAGAGTGTTTTGCTCAGAGAACAAATCTTGAAGTCTGGATATGTCCAAGTGCAAGAGGATGAATAATATGCATTCAATGAATTTTATAAATGATACCTCAAAATAAATGATAGGAAAATGGGATGGTTCATAAAATGGGAAGAGTGGTAATATCTCCTAAAGGATGGTCTCAGTTATTGGGTTTAATTTATTAGGTGTTTACAGGTACTGGCTCTTTCTACCTTGAAGCATTGTGATAAATCTGTGGTGGTAGCAAAATTTATTGTGTTTGTTTTATAGGAAGTCAGCAGAGTCTTATTAACCAGTTGACCTGGACTTGGGCCTCAGTATTTCTCTATTATCTGATGTGTTTTTCTGCTGAATAGTAGAACTGGATCCCCCTGCATCTTAAGCTTCCTTTTTGCTTGTGCTGATACTGATTATTGCCTAAGAACAGATACAGATTCAGCTCTCAGGGAAATACTTTGCTAGGATCCAAAGTATTTTTCTGGAGTTTCCTGCCCATCCATTCTGGGGTCATTTCTCACCTTTTAATCCTCCTGTCACACGCTTTCCTGAAAGGCTTTGATTTCTCCTTCTCCTTCCCTTTCTCTTCTCTTTCCCTTCCCTTTCCCTTCCTTTCCTTTCCTTTTCCTCTTCCAGAAAGTCTCTGAAGGCTGTGACATAGTCATGGCAGGCAAAACCCTCTTACACCATCTCCCAAGTCGCAGGGTCTCAACTGTGGCCCTAGAGTTATATAAACTGTCTCTACAGATTGAAAAACTGAAGCAAGAGAGAGACAAGGAGAAAACCGTTTAAATATACTATAGCTCTATTCCCAAGAAGATGGAGAGAAGATTTGCTTTTTTATACAATTCTTGAGAGAAAACCTCAGTTTATCAACTCCACTTAAATATCATTATTTATGGTAATAAATAACTTTGGCAAAACTTGCTAATATACATGTGGCCTTAGAATGTGAAATTATTAATTTATATCAGTATAATTCAGCTGAAGATTTTACTTTTCTGAATTTGGCAGGCTAACTGAAATAAATAATTTCCTAATAAAATCAGTTTGTCCTAATTTTCATGAGTGTCTATGTCATATAATGTCAGTGCTCTATACAAGTTCACTCCCTAAAGTTTTTCTTTTCCATTTTATTATATCTTAGTGGTTGTGAAGGGTGATGAGTTACATAACAGTGTTCGTGTGATTCTCTCTCTTTCTAGACATCAGTGCAGAGTTTAGTAAATCATATTCCCTAGTTCATAAAAGGCTATTATCCTTGGTCAAGGTAAAAGCCCTTCTCTGCTTTTTTCCCTTATCTCTTGACTGCCATTCCCCATTGTCCTCTCTCCACCCCCATACGTACCTACCCTAATGTGTGTGATACATGTCGTTTAGTGTGCACACAGATTGTTAATGTGTATATGCTTTTCACCTTGCTTGCTCCCAAGTACTACATAGTATTCTAATACATGAATCCTCTGTATTTTGTTATCCATTCCCCTTGTGATGAACACCTAGGTTGTCTCCAGTTTCCCTTTACTATAAATGACTTTGTGATGAGTATCCCTGTATATGTCTCTTTATAAAACTACTTGAGGTTTTCTGTTGTATATATACCCTAGAAAGTAGATGCAGTATCAATTTATTTTGCTGTGTAGAAGAGTTATTTTGCCTCCATTCTCACACATATAGGATTACTTACCTTACTAATTTTTAATATTCTGATTTCTTATCATCATTTTAATATCTGTAAAATCTGTAGTGATGCCACTTTTCTCCTTTTCTCATTCCTAAGATTAATAATTCACATTTCTCTCTTTTTTCTTCCTGCTCTGTCTACAGGTTTTATAAATATTTTTTGATTTCTCAAAGAATTAGCTTTTTGTTTTATTGATTTGCTCTACCATTTTTCTTTGCTATTTAATTGCTTTCTGCATGGATCTTTATTTCTTCTGATTATTTTGGGTTTAATTGGCTCTTGTTTCTAGTTTCTTAAGGTGGAAACCAAGGTAATTGAATTAGGCCTTTGTTTCCTTTCCAATAAAGCACTTTACTGCCATAAATTTCTCTCTGAGAACTGCCATGTGGCATTCCACAAACTTTAATATGTTGTACTTTCAATTTCATTCACTTCAAAATACATTCCAAATTCCTTTTCAATAAAAAAATCGTTGTTTTATGTTATCGTATTTTGGGATTGTTTTGCAGCAATGCCAAACAAAACTTCCTTCTATTTTGCTTGCAATTTGACAGGCTAAGGTAGAGAAAGGACTGTAATGGTACCCAAATTATCAGCCCAGGGAGTCTTGCAGGGCTCATTATATAAGAAACAGGTTCAACTTACAAAGAACCGATCTAGCCGGGCGCGGTGGCTCAAGCCTGTAATCCCAGCACTTTGGGAGGCCGAGACGGGCGGATCACGAGGTCAGGAGATCGAGACCATCCTGGCTAACACGGTGAAACCCCGTGTCTGCTAAAAAATACAAAAAGCTAGCCGGGCGAGGTGGCTGGTGCCTGTAGTCCCAGCTACTCGGGAGGCTGAGGCAGGAGAATGGCATAAACCCGGGAGGCAGAGCTTGCAGTGAGCTGAGATCCGGCCACTGCACTCCAGCCTGGGTGACAGAGCGAGACTCCGTCTCAAAAAAAAAAAAAAAGAACCGATCTAGGCTTTGACGTGTGAAATAGTTAACTTTTTGTTGTTATGTTGAGGTGAAAGTAAGTGTGGCCTTTGTGGTAGAACGGAAGGTTGACAGAAATCTTCTAGGAAGAGATGAAGGCAGGATAGCCACCTAATACATCCTTTCTAGGGACTGGGAGTCAGACACATGGGCATAGACCCAAACTCAGAACTTGAGTGAGGATAGAAAGGAGTGTGAGAGAGGCTTGTTTTCCTAATGCTGCTACAGATCCTCTGATGTTAGGGAGCTTCTCTCTTCTATGAGTCAGGGAGGGGTTCCAAAGGTTAGAAGGAGGACTTACTCTGCAGTTGTAATGAATCAGACCAAACAAGGAAGCAGAAAACAAGACAGGTATCTGGGACTTTGCATGCAATGCCCCAGAAAACTGGTTCACAGTGGGGGCAATATAGCAAATGAGGGTATTTTTCAAAAGAACTTTTATAGTTGCCTTATTCCAGTTTCTCTGAAAGCCATTTGTATAATAGATATGTTGGGGTAAAAAATCCTTTTTCAGAAGAAGGTAGCAATGGATAGAGAAATTTTTTATCAGGAAAAGTCAATCACAGAAGATGTGGACAGCAAGGGTCGTACAAGGCTCATATACCTGCCGAGCCCTGGGGGAGGAAATGAATGAGGGACCTCACAGGATGCCTTCAGCAGCTGCACAGCACGTGATGTGGTTCTACACTCTGTGTGCCTTAGTTGGGAGGAACTAAGTTTGTTGTCATGGCAAACAATCCCCAAATCTCAGTGGCTTTAAAAATAAAGCTTTATTGGCCGGGCGCGGTGGCTCAGGCCTGTAATCCCAGCACTTTGGGAGGCCAAGGCAGGCAGATCACAAGGTCAGGAGATTGAGACCATCCTGGCTAACACGATGAAACCCCATCTCTACTAAAAATACAAAAAATTAGCTGGGTGTGGTGGCGGGCACCTGTAGTCCCAGCTGCTCGGTTGGCTGAGGTAGGAGAATGGCATGAGCCCCAGAGGTGGAGTTTGCAGTGAGCCAATATCGCGCCACTGCACTCCAGCCTGGGTGACAGAGCCAGACACCGTCTTAAAAAATAAAAATAAAAAAATAAATTAAATAAAAATAAATAAATAAATAAAGCTTTATTTCCTGTTAACACTACATGTTATCTTGGGTTGCTGGGGAGCCGGATTGAGATCTGCCCTGGGACCCACAGAGCCTCTGCCTCATGGGGAAGGAGTATGACAATCCCATGGCTCTTCATAACTTTACATTTTACTGCCAAAAGCAAATCCCTTTAAGGGAGCTATAAAGGGAAGAGGGAAGAGCAATCCTATCACGTGCCTCAAAGGAGAAGAAACAGAATCATTGAGGAACCACACTAATGACTAACACACCGCAACTACAGAGATTTCCAGCAAAACCTACATAATCACATCTTCTCATTACTTTTGGATTTCTTGTGATTCACAATCAAGGACAGTTTCTCAGCTAATCAGCACAGGGAGAAGAGCCAATTGTAACAGACAGTAAAGGAACATATAAGACACAGATACAGGAACATAGACAGGGGGAGTCAAAAGGATGTTAGGACAGGGGATACAGCTGAGAGGTCATGGCCAAGTTGATTTGTAATAGCAACAAACTTAAGACAACCCAAACATTTACCAATAGGCGACTGGTTTAAATACGATATGCTTGCAAACACTGGAATTTACTAATCCACCAAGTGCTGTGAACAATTAAAAGTCACTAAATGAAATGCAGTCAAAAAGAGTGAGGTATATTTGCATGTACTGATGTGGGAAGATATTTAAAATGTATAAAATGAAAAATGCTTGTTTCAGAACAGCATGTATCATATGATCCCATTTGTGTAAGAAATTCTTACATATCTAAGTATACTATTTACATAATCTCATAGTGATTATATCTGGGGTATGTATTTGAAGAATGGTTAGGAAGGCCAAGAATGTATTTGACACTTTATAATCTTGTGTTCTATTTGTAACTTGAGCATGTTTATACATATAACATAGATGATATATAATGTAATAATAGTAATTTTAATGTTTATCTTTGGAATAATAGAAAACAGTAGTATAATTTGAAAAATTTTTTAAAAATAACAATCATACATTTGGCTGCTAAAGAAAGGAAGGACGGAGTATGCAGTAGCTGGAGCAGGACATCAGGTTAAGGGATAAGTTGACTACAATAGACAGGACAGGTGGGATGGGGAGACTGGGATGTGAGAGTAAGTAATGTACGTTTTTCCTGACAAAGCCATAGAGGATGAGATTTGGGGCTGAGTTGGGAGCAAATAACCTCAGATTGGATGATGAGTATCTCAATTTTATAGGAGGGGGAAAAAGGAAAGAATGAGTATGGGGGCTGTCTGTCTATATAACAGGCATCCTTTATAATGGCTTCTGTTTCCCACTGAGCTAGAAATAAAAGCACTTACTCAGAGAGAGGGAAAAAGTAGGAAACTTTGCATTTCAAGAAAGGTAGACAAGCGTTGAAAATGTAGTAAATATAAAAATAATCTTACTAAATAAATTTAAAATTTTCAGAGAGTCAGAGTTAAGGACCCTGATGAAGTTGGTAACCACAAATTTATAGTGGTACCAATCTGCTTAATTTTTTGGGTATTTTTCTAGAGTCCTGCTAATGTGAAACAGCAGATTCCTGATTCATTTAAGGCTGAGATTTTATTAGGTGAGTATAATGAAGAGTCATAAGGGGCAAAGAAGTTTAAAATATTGATAAATGGCTAAAATGGTGCCTCATTGCCCCTCAGTTGGGAAGGGAAGAAAAGAAATGAAAAGAAGAGGGGTTGGTGGATGGTGATGTTGAAGAAAAAGTGTTTGATGACAGGGGACTGTCAAGAAGGAACAAACTTGAAAGACAAAAGAGTGTGGTCACAGAGTGTGGTATATGAATATTTTATTCTTCAGCTGGAACAGCCCTGGGTAATGACAAAGTACAGGATGACCATTGGAAAGGTGCTAAGTGAGCAGGAGGATGTCATTGGAAATGTAGGGATCAAGGAACTGAAAGGCCAGGCCCTGGCTGCGGTCATGTCCTGACCACATGTCTACCAGTTAGGAAGCCAGGTCAAGAAGCAGGAATGAAGACCCAGTGATGACAGGGAAGGGCAGGAATATTTGTCAAGGCATAATTCAGGTGTTTCTGAGTCCCCTGGCCATATTGTCATTTATTGCCATCCAAATCCCTGTGTAATATCTAATAATGAGATCTCTGGCCCTCTGGAATCAGAACTCATTGCCTTAGCTTCTGCCTCCTGGGATCTAAAATTCCATCACTGGCCTGAACGATCAGTGTTCCAGGTCCCCTAAAGGAGAGGGCTCAGAGAATTTGCTGTATATCTCTGTTTCCTTCGTCATGCCATTTGCTAGGTCTAGTTTATGGCCACTGTCTACCCACTGTCCCTGAAAAATATGGTCCCAAGAGAGGATCAAGCTTACTGCCTCCAGGAGGTAGCGGCCCTTGAGGGCTAATTTGCAGAGGTTCTGCAAGAGATATTTTCTCTCTCACACAGGCTCTGCTTTTCACAACCCTCCCAACCCTCTTTGTTGTCTTCTACCCCCAGGACCGGCCCTATTCCAAACTGCAGAATTTGTATGAGAGTAATCTAAAGTAATTGTAACTCTTATTATGCAATTTCTATCATTTATGAGTAATATGAGTTCTTGAGATAATTGGAAGACATGGTATTTCTATTATCCCACCTTCCATGGAAAGTGGAAGAAATACATGGGCATCAGAAGGAAACCTAACATTCCACACCCAAACACAGAATGGTTCTGAACTCTACTGGGGGCATGTCTAACTTACACATCTTGGCTAAATCTATCCTTTTTTATTTCTACTAAAGTGGAGAGAAGTTTGGTAGCCTGGGATCTGACTGCTTACCCAGAACTTGTCTAGAGATAATCCAAGCAGTTAGGGTACACTTCTAAGATGTTGAACAAGGCCTGTGAGTCTCTGGCAATGTGTCTATAACTGACATCCTTCAATTCACTTGTGACCCATGTACCTAGATTAGGAATGCATGCCCAGCCTTGCTCATGTGTCCCAGGTAAACAAATCATTGTTATAAAGTCACTCTAGGTTTTATAGCACAGCAACTCTCCTTCCAGCCCAATAATATCATTTTAAAGGTATAGATACCAAAAATGTACTAATAGCCATAGTTTGACCTAATTTGCTATTTAGCTTCATCATGTGGAAAGTCAAATAGCTGAATGCCACCTGCATTATTTCATTTATTTTTTTTTTAATTTTTAATTTTTGTGGGTACGTAGTAGGTGTATGTATTTATGGGTTACATGGGATATTCTGATATAGGCATACAGCGAGTAACAATTGCGTCAGGGTAAATGGGATACTCATCACCACAAGCATTTATCCTTTGTGTTCCAAACAATCCAATTACACTCTTTTAATTATTTTTAAAATGTATGATTAAATTATTTTTGACTATAGCCAACTTGTTGTGCTAGAAAATACTAGGTCTTATTCATTCTTTCTAACAATTTTTTTGTACCCATAAAGCATCCCCATTTCCCACTCCCATCCCCACTACCCTTCCCAGGCTCTGGTAACCATCCTTCTACTCTCTATCTCCATGAGTTCAATTGTTTTAATTTTTAGCTCCCAGAAATAAGTGAGAACATGAAACATTTATCTTTCTGTGTCTGTCTTATTTCACTTAATATAGTGACCTTCAGTTCCATCCATGTTGCTGTGCATATAACAGGATCTCATTCTTTGAAGAGACTGATTTCTTTTCTTTTGGGTATGTGCCCAGCGGGGTGTTGCTGGATGGTATGGTAGCTCTATTTTTAGATTTCTGAGGAACCCCCAAGCTGTTCTTCAAGTGGTTGTGCTAATTTACATTCTTATCAACAGCGTACGAGGGTTTCCTTTTCTCCACATCCTAGCCAGCATTTGTTATTGGCTGATTTTCAGATAAAAGCCATTTTAGTTGGGATGAGATGATATTTCATTGTGGTTTTGATTTGCATTTCTCTGATAATGATATTAAGCACTTTTTCATATACTGTTTGCCATTTGTAGGTCTTCATTCAAGAAATGTCTATTTAGATCTTTTGCCCTTAGGTCAGATTATTTCATTTTTTCCTATAGAGTTGTTTGAGCTCCTTATAGATTCTGCTTACTAATACATTGTCAGATGGGTAATTTGCAAATATTTTCTCCCATTCTGTGGGTTGTGTCTTCACTTTGTTGATTGTCTCCTCTGCTGTACAAAAACTTTTTAATGTAATGTGATCCCATTTGTCCATTTTGCTTTGGTTGCCTGCGCTTCTGGGGTATTACTCAAGAAATCTTTGCCCACTCCGATGTCCTGAAGTTTTTGGAGTGTTTTCTTCTAGTAGTTTAACAGTTTGAAGTCTTAGATTTAAGTTTTTAATCCATTTTGATTTGATTTTTTTAATATGGTGAGAGACAGGGGTCTAGTATTGTTCTTCTGCAAGTAGATATCGAGTTGCCCAGCACCATTTTTTAAGACTGATTTTTCCCTAATGTATATTCTTGGCACCTTTATTAAAAGTGAGTTCACTGTAGATGTATAGATTTATTTCATAGTTCTCGATTCTATTCCATTGGTCTATGTGTCTGTTTTTATGCCACCACCATGCAGTTTTGGTTACTATAGCTCTGCAGTATAATTTGAAGTCAGGTAATGTGATGCCTGCTGTTTTGTTCTTTTTGCTCAAGATGGCTTTGACTCTTCTGGGTCTTTTGTGGTTCTATATAAACTTTATGATTTTTTTCTAATTCTGTTAAGAATGTCATTGGTATTTTGATAGAGATTGCATTGAATCTGTCAATTTCTTTGGGTAGTGTAGACATTTAAACAATATTGATTTTTCTAATCCATAAACATGGAATATCTTGCCAATTTTTGATGTCTTCTTCCATTTCTTTCATCAATGTTTTATAGTTTTCATTGTAGAGATCTTTTACTTCTTTGGTTCAGTTTAATTCCTAGGTATTTATTTGCAGCTATTGTAAATTAGATTACTTTCTTGATTTCTTTTTCAGAATGTTTGCTGTTGGCATATAAAAATGCTACTGATTTTTGTATGTTGGTTTTGTATCCTACAACTTTACTGACTTTGTTTATCAATTCTAATGGTTTTTTTGGTGGAGGCTTTAGATTTTACCAAATATAAGATCATATCATCTGCAAACAACAATAAATTGACTCCTTCTTTTCCAATTTGAATCCCCTTTATTTATTTCTCTTGTCTGATTGCTCTGGCTGGGACTTCCAGTACTATGATGAATTACAGTGGTGAAAGTGGGCATCCTTCTCTTGTTCCAGATCTTAGAGGAAAGGCTTTCAGTTTTTCCCCTTTTAGTATGGTACTAGCTATGTGTCTGTCATATGTCAGCTTTCACTGCATTGGAGTATATTGTTTCTACACCCAGTTTTTTGAAGGTTTTTATCAAGAAGTGATGTTGAATTTTATCAGCATCAATTGAAATGTTCATATGGTTTTTATTCTTTATTCTGTTGATATGATGTATCACATTGATGGATTTCCATATGTTGAACCATTCTTGCATCCCTGAATAAATTTCAGTGGTCATGATGAATATATTTTTTAATGTGTTGTTGGACTCAGTTTGCTTATATTTTGTTGAGGATTTTTGCATCAATGTTCAGCAGAGATATTGGCCTGTAGTTTTCTTTTTTTGATGTATCCTTATCTGGTTTTGGAATCAGGGTAATACTGGGCTCAGAGAATAAGTGTAGAAGTATTGCCTTCTCCTCTATTTTTTGGAATGGTTTTAAAGTAGAATTAGTATTAGCTCTTTGTATTAGTCCATTCTCACGCTGTTAATAAAGACATATCTGAAACTGGATAATTTATAAAGGAAAGAAGTTTGGTTGACTCACAGTTCAGAATAGCCAGGAAGGCCTCAAGAAACTTACAATTATGGCAGAAGGGGAAGCAAACATATCCTTCTTCACATGGTGGCAGGAAGGAGAAGTGCTGAGCAAAGGGCTAAAAGCCCCTTATAAAACTATCATATCTCTTAAGAACTCACTCACTATCATGAGGACAGCATGGAGGAGCTGCCCCCGTGATTAAATTACCTCCCACTGGGTCCCTCCCACTACATGTGAGAATTATAGGAACTACAATTCAAGAGGGGATTTGGGTGGGTACACAGCCAAACCATATTATTCTGCCTCTGTCCCCTCCCAAGTCTCATGTCCTCACATTTCAAAACACAATCATGCTTTTCCAACAGTCCCCCAAAGTCTTAGCTCATTCCATCATTAACCCGAAAGTCCAAGTCCAAAGTCTCATCTGAGACAATGCAAGTCTCTTCCAACTATGAGCCTGTAAAATCGAAAGTAAGTTAGTTACTTCCTTGATACAATGGGGTACAGGCATTGGATAAATACATCCATTTCAAATAGAAAAAATTGGCCAAAACCAAGGGGTTGTAGGCCCCATGCAAGTCTGAAATCTAATAGGGCAGTCATTAAACCTTAAAGTTCCAAAATGACCTCCTTTAACTCTATATCTCACATTCAGGTCGTGCTGATGCAAGAGATGTGCTCCCATGGCCTTGGGCAACTCCGCCCCTGTGCCTTTGCAGGGTGCAGCCCCCCTCCTGGTTGCTTTCATGGGCTGGTGCTGAGTGCTTGTGGCTTTTCCAGGCACATGACACAATCTGTCAGTGGATCTACTGTTCTGGGGTCTGGAGAACAATGGCCCTCTTCTCACAGCTCTACTATGCAGTGCCCCAGTGGGGACACTGTGTGGGGCTCCAACCACACATTTCCCTTCCACAGTGCTCTAGTAGAGATTTTCCATGAGTGCTTTGCCCCTGTAGCAAACTTCTGCTGGACATCCAGGTAGGTGTTTCCATACCTCCTCTGAAATCTAGGTGAAGGTTCCCAAACCTCAATTCTTGACTTCTGTGCACCCACAGGCTCAATAACCATGTGGAATTTGCCAAGGCTTGGGGCTTGCACCCTCTGAAACAATGGCCCAAGCTATACATTGGCCCCTTTCAGCCACAGCTGGAGCTGAAGAAGTTTAGACGCAGTTCTCCATGTCCCAAGGCTGCACAGATCAGAGGGGCTCTGCGCTCAGCCCAGAAAACCATTTTTCCGTCTCTGTGAAGGTCTCTGACATGCCCTGGAGACGTTTCTACCATTGTCTTGGTGGTTAACATTTGGATCCTCATTACTTAAGCAAATGTCTGCAGCTGGCTTGAATATCTCCCCAGAAAATGTTTTGTTTTTGCTTTTGTTTTTGTTGTCCTATTGCATTGTCAGGCTGCAAATTTTCCAAACTTTTATGCTCTACTTCCTCTTGAATGCCTTGCTGCTTAGAAATTTCTTCTGTCAGATATGCTAAATCATCACTCTCAAGTTCAAAGTTCCACAGATACTTAGGGTAGTAGCAAAATGCTGCCAGTCTGTTTGCTAACACATAACAAGAGTCACCTTTGCTCTAGTTCCCAAGAAGTTCCTCATCTCCATCTGAGACTACCTCAGCCTAGACTTCATTGTCCATATCATTATCAGCATTTTGGGCAAAGTCATTCAACAAGTCTCTAGGAAGTTCCAAACTTTCCCACATCTTCCTGTCTTCTTGGAAGCCTCTTGGAAGTTCCAAACTTTCCCACATTTTCCTATCTTTTTTCTGAGCCTTCCAAATTGTACCAACATCTGCCTGTTACACAGTTCCAAAGTCACTTCCACATTTTTGGGTATCTTCATAGGAGAAACCCACTATCTGTGGTACCAATTTACTGTATTAGTTCATTCTCACACTGTTAATAAAGACATATCCAAGAATGGGTAATTTAAAAAGAAAAGAGTTTTAATTGACTCACAGTTTAGCATGGGTGGGGAGGCCTCAGGAAACTTACAATCATGGCAGAAGGGGATGCAAATATGCTCTTCTTTACGTGGCAGCAGGAAAGAGAACTGCTGAGCAAAGAGGGGAAATTCCCTTATAAAATCATCAGACCTTGTGAGAACTCACTATCAAGAGAACAGCGTGGGGGAACTGCCCCCATCATTAAATTACCTCTTGCTGTGTCCCTCCCATGACATGTGGGGATTATGGAAACTACTATTGAAGATGAGATTTGGGTGGGGGTGGGGACACTTATTGTTATAAACTTTCCTCTTAATACCACTTTTGTTGCATTCTATGTTTTTGTCTTGCAATCTATTTTGCCTGATATGAGTATAGCTACTCTTGCTCTTTTTTGGTTTCCATCAACATAGAACATCTTTTTCCATGCTCTTATTTTCAGTCTATATGTGTCCTTTTAGGTGAAATGGGTTTCTTGTATGCAACAGATAGTTGAATCCTGTTTTTTTCATCCATTCTATTACTCTATGTCTTTTTACTGGAGAGTTTAGTCCATTTACATTCAATGGTACTATTGATAAGTAAAGACTTACTTCTGCCTTTTTAAAAATTTGTTTTCTGGTTGTTTTGTGGACTTCTTTTTCTTTTTTCCTTCTTTTCTGTCTTCCTTTTAGTGAGGGTGATTTTCTCTGGTGGTATGATTTAATTTCCTGCTTTTTTTGGTGCATACTTTGTATTTTTTTATTACAGGTTGCCATGAGGCTTGCAAATACTATCTTATATCCCATTATGTTAAGTTGATAACATCTTAACACTGTTTGCATAAATAAACAAGCAAAAAGAAAACTAATAGAAACTCTACTTTTTAACTTTGTGCTCTGCTTTTTAACTTTATATTGTTTCTATTTATATCTTATTGTACTATGTATTGAAAAGTTGTAGTTATTATTTTTGATTGGTTCATCTTTTAGTCTTTCTACTTAAGATAAGACTTGTTTACATACCACAGTTACAGTGTTATCATACTGTGTTTTTCTGTGTACTTACTACTACCAGTGAGTTTTGTGCTTTCAGACGATTTCTTACTATTCATAATGTCCCTTTCTTTCTGGATGAAGTGTTCCCTCTAGGATTTCTTAAAGGACAGGCCTGGTGTTGATAAAATCCCTCAGCTTTTGTTTCTCTGGGAAAGTCTTTACATCTCTTCATGTTTGAAGGATATTTTTGCCAGATATACTATTCTAGGGTAAAAGTTGTTTTCCTTCAGCACTTTAAATATGTTATACCACTCTCTTCTGGCCTGTAAGGTTTTCACTGAAAAGTCTGCTGCCAGACATATTGGAGCTCCATTGCATATCATTTGTTTCTTTTCTCTTGCAGCTTTTAGGTTGCTTTCTTTATCCTTGACCTTTGGGAGTTTGATTATTAAATGCCTTCAGATAGTCTTCTTGATGCCTTGAGATAGTTTTCTTTGAGTTAAATCTACTTGGTGTTCTATAACTTTCCTGTACTTTGATATTAATATGTTTCTCTAGGCTTGAAAACTTCTCTATTCTTATCCCTTTGAATAAATGTCCCACCCTTATCTCCTTCTACCTCTTAAAGCCAATAGCTCTCAGATTTGCCCTTTTTAAGCTATTTTTTAGATCTTGTAGGTGTGCTTTGTTTTCTTCTTTTTTTACTCTTCTCTGACTGTGTATTTTCAAGTAGGCTGTCCACAAGCTCACTAATTCTTTCTTCTGCTTGATCTATTCTTCCATTAAAAGATTCTGATGCATTCTTCATTGTCAATTGCATTTTTCAACTCCAGAATTTCTTCCTAATTCTTTTTAATTGTTTTAATATCTTGTTTAAATTTATCTAACAGAATTCTGAATTCCTTCTTTGTGTTATCTGTAATTTCTTTGGGATTCCTAAAAACAGGTATTTTGAAAACTTTTTCTGAAAGGTCACATATCTCTGTTTCTCCAGAATCAGTCCCCAGTGTCTTACTTAGTTCATTTTGTAAAACCTTGTTTTTCTGGATGGTCTGGATGCTTGTGGATGTTTGTCCATTTCTGGGAATTGAAGAGTTCGGCTTTTATTGAAGTCTTTGCATTCTGGACTTGTTTGTGCCTGACCTTGAGAAGGCTTTCCGGATATTCAAAAGGACTTGGGTGGTGTAATCTAAGCCATGTCTGCATTAGGGGTGACCCCAAATCCATTAATGCTATAGTTATTGCAGACTCAAAGGTACCACCTTGGTGGTCTTGGATAAGATCTGGAAGAGTCTCTGTATTATCTCTTTTATTATTTTCTCCCAAACAAACAGGGCCTCTCTCTTTCCATGCTGAGCTGTCTGGAGCTGGGGTTGGGGTGACACAAGCACCTCTGTGGCCACCATTGCTACGGTGCTGGGTCAGGCCTGAAGCCATCACAGCACTAGGTCTTGCCCAAGGCTCACTGTAATGACTACCTTTCTACTGCCTATGTTTGGTGAAGGCTCTAGGGCTCTACACTCAGCAGGTGATGAATCCAGCCAGGCTTGTGTCCTTCTCTTCAGGGAAGCAAGTTTTCCATGCCCTTAGTAGGTATAGAGATGACGTCTAGGAGTCAGGGACTGGAGTTGAAAGCGTTAGGAATCTACTTGGTATTCTATTGTCCTGCAGCTGAGCTGGCAGTCAAACCACAAGACACAGTCTTTCCCTTTCTTCCCTCCCCTTTCCATAGGCAGAGGAGCTTCATTCCATGGCCACCACTACCACAGGCCCACAGTGAGTCTTGCCAGGCTACCACCAATGTTCACTTGTGGTGAATGCCGCCAGGCCTGGGACTCATTTGTCAGGGAAGTGGGCTCCCCTCTGGTGCAGGGAATGTCCAGAAATGCCATCCAAGAGCCAAGGCCTGGAAATAGGGACCCCCAAGAACCTGCTTGATGATTTAACCCCTGTGGTTGAGCTGGTACGTAACACACAAAACAAAATCCCCTTTACTTTTCCTTCTGCTTTTCTCCAGCAGAAGGAGTCTCTCCTTAGCCACAACAGCTGGGAATGTGCTGGGTCTCTCTTGAAACCAGCATGTCTCAGAATCTCACCCAAGGCCCCGAGTGTACTACCTGGGTCTTACTACTGGTTATTCAGGGCCCAAGACTCTTTAGTCAGCAGGAGAGAAATCCTGCTGGAACTGGGTCCTTCCCTTCAAGGCAGCAGTTTCCCTTCTGGCCCAGGGTATGTATGTTTAGAAATGTCATCCAGGAGCTAGAGCCTCTAGTGGGGGCTTCACAATTGTGACTGGTACCCTATCTTACTGTGTCTGAGCTGGTATCCAAGATGCAAGACAAAGTCCTTATTACTCTTTCCCTTCTTCTCCTCAAGCAAAAGCAAGAGGTCTCTTTTGGGGCCACGAAAAAGAGGTCTCTTTCTGGGGAGGGGTGGCATGAACCCTGACTGCCCTGGCTAATGTCTCAGTAGGTCACATGCCCCCTAATTCCACTGGCTCTGAGCCCAGCTCAGAACTAGGACTTGCCTTGGAGTTGCAGTCCTTGTGGCCCAGACTGCATTTCAAGTTTATTTAGGCCTCAAAGCATTTTAGCCTGTGGTGGCAAAGCTTACTGGAACTCAAGTTCCAACTACTGGAATGGGCAATTCCCATCTGGTGAGGGCCCCTCAAACTGCTTCCTCTATAGGTGGGCATCTACTGAGTTCAGCCTGATTTTGCTTTATGCTGTGACAGGGGAGCACTGAGGTCAATACAAAGTCTCACAATTGCTGCATTCTCCCTCTCCCAAGCACACTGATTCTCTCTGCCCCATGTGGCTACACTGCCAGGGGATAGGGGTGGTGGTGCCAGCAATTCAAGACTGTCTTTCCTATCCTCTTTGGTGCCTCTGTCAGCAATAGGAATTAAAACTAGGTACTGTGAGTGCTCACCTAGTTTTTGGTTCTCACGAAGGTGCTTTTTTTGTGTAGATAATGTTAAATTTGGTGTTTCCGTAGGACGGCAATCAGTGGAGATGTCTATTCAACTGTCTTGCTCCTCCCCTCTTTCCAGATCTAATTTTTAATTTTTTATTGCTATACAATAGTTGTACACATTTGGAGGTGCATGTAATATTTTGACACCTGTATAAAATGTGTAATTACTCAATCATTGTAATTGGGATATCTATCACCTTAAACATTTATCTTTGTGTTGAAAACATTACAGTTCTCTTCCAGCTGTTTTGAAATATACTATAAATTATTGCTAACTATCAAATACCAGAAATTACTCCTTCTATCAATTGTATTTTTGTATACCTTAACCAACTTCTGTTCATCAATCTCCCCCTACTTCTCTTGCAATGTAATTTCTGACACTCCTGACTGTCATATCTAATCACTTCTAATCAGAATAACAATGACATTAAAAATGTCATTTAGGCCAGGCACAGTGGCTCACACCTGTAATCCCAGCACTTTGGGAGGCTGAGGCGGGCGGATCACCTGAGATCAGGAGTTTAAGACCAGCCTGGACAACATGGCGAAACCCTGTCTCTACTAAAAGTACAAAAATTAGTTGGGCATGGTGACGAGTGCCTGTGATCCCAGCTACTCAGGAGGCTGAGGCAGGAGAATTGCTTGAACCCAAGAGGCGGAGGTTGTAGTGAGCTGAGATCACTCCACTGCACTCCAGCCTGGGCGACAAGAGAGAGACTCCGTCTTAAAAAAAAAAAAAGCCGTTCAGATGTAGAGTTACTAGTGAACCTTTTCAAAGAACATACGTATATATTCTAGATGTGGCACAGAGTGAGAAGTCTCCTTATGTTCTTTATATTAAGATTCTGTCAGTTGATGAATAAATATACGATATTTGTATTACTATAAATATATCCTATATGTACACTACTATGATTGATGATGACTGTTAAAGCTATTTATTGTATGTGCAAGAAACACTTTTTAATATTTAAATAAATAGGAAAATGGTTTCAGTTAATATATCAATAGTGCATTATTTAGAGAACATTATGAAAAAACATAATTTTTCTGCCAACAAACATCTAATAACATTAAATAATTGTACATGTCAACATACAAATACCTGTAGCATTTCTATACAACAATATCAAACTAGCTGAAAAAGAAGTCAAGAAACCATTTACAATTGCAACAAAAAAATTAAATACCTATGAATAAATGTAACTAAGGAGGTGAAAGACATTTATAATAAAAATTATAAAACACATTGATGGAAGAAATTGATGACACAAAGAATTGGAAAAACATCCCAAGCTCATGAATTGGAAGAATTAATATTGTTAAAATCACCATACTGCACAAAGTAATCTAAAGATTCAGTGAAACCTGAGCAAAAAATATCAATGATATTCTTCACAGGAATAGCAACAACAATCTAAAATTCACATGGAACCAAAAAAGAGCCCTAGTAGCCAAAGCAATCCTGAATAGAAAGAACAAAGCTTGAGGCATCATGTTATCTGATTTCAAAATATAATACAAGGTTATAGTAACCAAAACAGCATGGTGTTGGTGTAAAAATAGACCTGTGGAAGAGAATAGAGAACACAGAAATAAAGCCACATATTTGCAGCTAATTCATCTTTGACAAAGCTGACAAGAATTTACACTGGGAAAAAGACATCCTCTTTACTAAATGGTGCTGGGCAAACTGGATAGCCATAAGCAGAAGAAGGAAACTGAAACCCTATCTCTCGCCATATTAAAAGAATCAACTCAAAATGGATTAAAGACTTAAATGTAAGACCAAAATCTATAAAAATACTAAAAGAAAATCTGGGGAAAAGTCTCCTGGATATTGGCCTAGGCAAAGAATTTATAACCTCAAAGAACCTCAAAGCACAGGCAGCAAAAACAAAAATAGACAACTGGGATTTAATCTAACTAATAAGCTTCTACACAGCAAAAGAAAAAATCAACAGAATGAAGAGACAATCTGTAGAATGAGAGATAATATTTGCAAATTATTCATCCAACAGAGGACTAGTATCCAGAAAACACAAAAAACATCAATACAAAGAACACAAATACAAAGAACAGCAAAACCTCCCCCAAAGAATCCCATTAAGAAATGGGAAAAGATGTGAATAAACACTTATCAGAAGAAGACATACAAATGAACCAGGCACGGTGGCTCACACTTGTAATCTCAGCACTTTGGGAGGCCAAGGCGGGCAGATCACCTGAGGCCAGGAGTTCGAGACCAGCCTGGCCAACATGGTGAAACCCGTCTCTACTAAAAATACAAAAATTAGCTGGGCGTGGTGGCAGGCACCTGTAATCTTAGCTAGTTGGGAGGCTGAGGCAGGAGAATCACTTGAACCCAGAAGGTGGAGGTTGCAGTGAGCCAAGATTGCAACACTGCACTCCAGCCTGGGCGACAAAGCGAGACTCCATCTCAAAAAAAAAAAAAAAAGACATACAGATGGCCAGCAGTTATATGAACACCACTAAGCATCAGATAATGCAAAATTAAATGCAAATCAAAACCACAATGAGATATTAATATTATCTCACCCACCTTAAATGACTATTATTAAAAAGTCAAAAAATAACAGACATTGGCAAGGATGCAGAGAAAAGGGAACTCTTTTTTTTTTTTTTTTTTTACTTTTTTTATTCTTTTATTTTTTTAATTACACTTTAAGTTCTAGGGTACATGTGCACAACGTGCAGGTTTGTTACATATGTATACATGTGCCATGTTGGTGTGCTGCACTCACTAACTCATCATTTACATTAGGTATATCTCCTAATGCTATCCCTCCACCTTCCCCCCTCCTCACAATAGGCCCTGATGTGTGATGTTCCCCTTCCTGTGTCCAAGTGATCTCATTGTTCAATTCCCACCTATGAGTGAGAACATGCAGTGTTTGGTTTTCTGTTCTTGCGATAGTTTGCTGAGAATGATTGTTTCCAGCTGGATCCATGTCCCTACAAAGGACATGAACTCATCTTTTTTTATGCCTGCATAGTATTCCATGGTATACATGTGCCACATTTTCTTAATCCAGTCTGTCACTGATGGACATTTGGGTTGATTCCAAGTCTTTGCTATCATGAATAGTGCTGCAATAAACATACATGTGCATGTGTCTTTATAGCAGCATGATTTATAATACTTTGGGTATATACTCAGTAATGGGATGGCTGGGCCAAATGGTATTTCTAGTCCTAGATCCTTGAGGAATCGCCACATTGTTTTCCACAATAGTTGAACTAGTTTACAGTCCCTGGTTGAACTACTTTACAGTCCTACCAACAGTGTAAAAGTGTTCCTATTTCTCCACATCCTCTCCAGCACCTGTTGTTTCCTGACTTTTTAATGATTGCCATTCTAACTGGTGTGAGATGGTATCTCATTGTGGTTTTGATTTGCATTTCTCTGATGGCCAGCGATAATGAGCATTTTTTCATGTGTCTGTTGGCTGTATGAATGTCTTCTTTTGAGAAGTGTCTGTTCATATCCTTTGCCCACTTTTTGATGGGGTTGTTTGTTTTTTCCTTGTAAATTTGATTGAGTTCTTTGTAGGTTCTGGATATTAACCCTTCGTCAGATGAGTAGATTGCAAAAATTTTCTCCCATTCTGTAGGTTGCCTGTTCACTCTGATGATAGTTGCTTTTACTGTGCAGAAACTCTTTAGTTTAATTATATCCCATTTGTCAATTTTGGCTTTTGTTGCCATTGCTTTTGGTGTTTCAGACATGAAGTCCTTGCCCATGCCTATGTCCTGAATGGTATTGCCTAGGCTTTCTTCTAGGGTTTTTATGGTTTTAGGTCTAACATTTAAGTCTCTAAGCCATCTTGAATTAATTTTCGTGTAAGGAGTAAGGAAAGGATCCAGTTTCAGCTTTCTACTTATGGCTAGTCAATTTTCCCAGCACCATTTATTAAATAGGGAATTCTTTCCCCATTTCTTGTTTTTGCCAGGTTTGTCAAAGATCAGATGGCTGTAGATGTGTGATATTATTTGTGAGGGCTGTGTTCTGTTCCATTGGTCTATATCTCTGTTTTGGTACCGGTACCATGCTGTTTTGGTTACTGTAGCCTTGTAGTATAGTTTGAAGTCAGGTAGTGTGATGCCTCCAGCTTTGTTCTTTTGGCTTAGGATTGTCTTGGCAATGTGGGCTCTGTTTTGGTTCCATATGAACTTTAAAGCAGTTTTTTCCAATTCTGTGAAGAAAGTCATTGGTAGCTTTTTTTTTTTTTTTTTTTTAGATGGAGTCTTTCTCTGTCACCAGGCTGGAGTGCAGTGGTGCAATCTCAGCTCACTGCAACCTCAGCCTCCTGGGTTCAGGTGATTACCCTGCCTCAGCCTCCGAAGTAACTGGGATTACAGACACATGCCACCATACCCGGCTATTTTTTTGTATTTTAGTAGAAATAAGGATTCACCACGTTGGCCAAGATGGTCTTGATCTCCTGACTTCATGATCCACCTGCCTGGGCCTCCCAAAGTGCTGTGATTACAGGCCTGAGCCACCATGCCCAGTTGAAAAGGGAACTCTTATACACTGCTGTTGGGAATGTAAATTAGTATAGCCATTATAAAAAACATTATAAAGGTTTCTTTAAAAAAATTAAAACTAGAGCTACCATATGATACAGCAATCCCACTATTGGGTATTTATCCAAAAGAAAGGAAATCAGTATACCAAAGGGATATTGGCCCTCTCATATTTATTACATCACTATTTGCAATAGCAAAGATATAGAATCAACCTAAGTGACCATCAACAGATGAATAAATGAATAAATAATATGTGGTGGCCGGGCACAGTGGCTTACACCTGTAATCTCAGTACTTTGGGGTGCCAAGACTGGTGGATCACCTGAGTTTGGGAGTTTGAGACCAGCCAACATAGAGAAACCCTGTCTCTACTAAAAAATACAAAAATTAGCCTGGCATGGTGGCACATGCCTGTAATCCCAGCTATTCAGGAGGCTGAGGCAGGAGAATTGCTTTAACCTGGGAGGCAGAAGTTGCCTTGAGCTGAGATCATGCCATTGCACTCCAGCCTGGGCAACAAGAGCAAAATTCCATCTAAAAAAAAAAAAAGAAGAATATGTGGTATATGTACACAATGGAATATTATCCAGCCAAACAAAGAATGAAATCCTGTCCTTTACAGCAACACTGGAGCTGGTGTTCATTATGTGAAGTGAAATGAGCCAGGTACAGAAAGACGAATGCTGCATGTTCTCTCACTCATAGGTGGAAACTAAAAAGTTGAACTAGGGTAGAGTTCTCACTCATAGGAGGTCTGTCACTCATAGGAGGTAGAGAGTAGAACGATAGTTACTACACACTGGAAAAGGTCTGGGAGAAGAATATAGGGAGGTTGGTTAATGGGTACAAATATGCAGTTACACAGTTAGACAGAAGGAAAAAGTTCTAGTGTTCCATAGCACAGTAGGGTGAGAACAGTTAACAATAATTTCATGTATATTTCAAAATAGCCAAAAGAGAAGATTTAAAATGTTCCCAACCCAAAGAAATGATAAATGGTTGAGGTGAGGGATATCCTAAATACCCTGATTTGATGATTACACATTTTATGCATGTATCAAAATATCACATGTATCCCATAAATATGTATGATTGTTATGTATTGTGATGGTTAATATTTGGTGTCAACTCAATTGGATTGAAGGATGCCTAGATAGCTGGTAAAGTATTGTTTCTGGGTGTGTCTGTAAGGGTATTGCCAGAGGAGATTGACATTTGAGCCAGTGGACTGGGAGAGAGAGACAAACTCTCAATGTGGGTGGACACCATCCAATCTGGCTGCCAGAATGGCTAGAACACAGCAGGTGGAAAAAGGTGGGATAAGCTGGCTTGCGAGCCTTCTGGCTTTCATCTTTCTCCCCCACTGGATGCTTACCTCCATTCCTCCTGCCCTTGGACATCAGACTCCAGGTTCTTTGGCCTTTGGACTCTTGGACTTACACCAGTGGTTTGCCAGGGTCTCTCAGGCCTTCAGCCACAGACTGAAGGCTGCACTATTGGCTTCCCTGCTTTTGAGGCTTTTGGACTCAGACTGAACCACTACTGGCTTCCTTCTTCCCCAGCTTGCAGACAGCCTATCATGAGACTTCACCTTGTGATCATGTGAGTCGATTCTACTTAACCCATTTATGACTGAGGTTGCAATTTTTTTGTGTGAAAAATCAGACCTTGGCAATGACCTTGTGCTCAAGGATATAAATAACTCCCACATGCTTAGCGCTCCAATAATGGAACATTAGGCATATGTAAACTCCCTTCCAGATATACATATATCCTATTAGTTCTGTCCCTCTGGAGAACCCTGGCTAATATATGTATCAATAAAAGTATTGCTTGTTAAAAATTAATTATATGACACAGAGTAATATATTATATATCAAATTGATAATTTTTACAGAATTTTTTATATGCTGGCACTCATTGTATTAAACATAATGAGCTGTAATAGCTGTATTTTACTTAATTTCGGCTACTATGCTTTTAGAAACGAGTTCTACAGGGATTCATCAAAGCAGAATGGAAAAGAGAATGTCAAATATTACCATCTCAAAATTTGACAAAGGAAAAACTTCCAAATCATATGTAATAATCATGATAAATTGTCATCAGGCTGAATATAATACATTATTATAATATGTATAAAGAAATAAAGAAATTATTAAGGAAAAATGAAGTCACAACTGAATAGCTTGCTCTTCCTCTCACCTCAGTTGAAAGTGAGGGTTTACAGAATGTCGTAAAGAAGTGGTATAGTAATCATAAAAACAATTAAGCAGCTGGCCGTGCTAATAAATTCCTGTTTCTGCATGAGAATATCAAACTTTTAAAATTTGAATATTAAACTTTCATAATATATTTGCAATAATTATTAAACTCTTTTGGGTGAGACTTCTAATTTTCTTCCTGCAGCCTCCAAGTGCATTTCATGATACTATTGTAAGCCTCATCTTCTGCTTTGAGAAAATATTATGCTTTAATACTTGGCCATCTGCTATTAGGACAAAATGTATATTTGGTGCACCTCTAGAGACCTTTTACTAAACGGTCACCTCTAACTTTAAACTTCAAGCTTTTCCAGGCACAGTTCATTCTACTTCCAGGGCCATCTTGCCACTGGTATAAATTCTCTTTCTATGGCTCAACATTTACACACCAAGATTCTTATATGTTTATATATTTAAGGGGTACAACATGGTGCTTGGATGTACATATACACAGTGAAATAACTATTACAGTCAAACAAATGTAAATATTCATCACTTTCCTTAGTTATCTATGTGTGCTAAGAGCACCTAAAATCTATTCTGTTAGCAAATTTTCAGTATACAATAAAATATTATTAACCATAGTCTTCATGCTGTATTTTAGACCTCTAGACTTATCATTCAATTTAACTGCAAATTTGTACCCTTTGACATACTTCTATTTCCTCTGCCTCCTTACGCCAGTAATCACTGTTCTACTCTCTATTTTTATTTAAAACTCCTAGAAGAAAATATAGAAAGAGCTCTTTGATATTGGTCTTGAAAATGACTTTTGGCTATCACCCCAAAAGCACAGTGACAAAAGCAAAAATAAAGGAGGACGATTACATCAAACTAAAAAGCTTCTGCATAGCGAAAGAAATAACAAAATGAAAAGGCAGCCTGCAGACAGCGAGAAACTATTTGCAAACCATATATCTGACAAAGGATTAATATCCAAACATATAAGGGACTCACACACCTCAGTAGCAAAAAACCCTAAATAATTCAATTTAAAAATGAGCAAAGGAATGAAGTAGATAGTTTTCCAAAGAGGGAATATGAATGGCCAACAGGTATATGAAAAGGTACTTAGTATCACTAGTCTTCAGGGAACTGCAAATCAAAACCACAATGAGATTATCACTTCACCCCTGTTAGGATGGCCATTATCAAAAAGTCAAGGAATAAGTGTTGGAGAGAATGTGGAGAAAAGAGAACTCTTAGACACTATTGGTGTGAATTCAAATTGTTAAAGACATTATAAAAAACAATATGGATTTTCCTCAAAAAATTGAAACTAGAACTACTGTATGACCAGGCAATCCCTATGCTGGGTATATGTACCCAAAGGAAAGGAAATCAGCACTTTGTAGAAATATCAGTGCTTCCATGTTCACTGCAGCATTATTTATGATAGACAAGAAATGGAATCAACTTATGTGCCCATTAATGGATGAATGGATAAAGTAAATGTGATATATATACACAATGGATTATTATTCAGGCGTAAAAAAGAGGGAAGTCCTGCCATTTGTGACAACACAAGAACCTGGTGGACATTATGCTAACTGAAATAAGGCAAGCAAAGAAAAATACTGCATGATCTTACTTATATGTGGCATCTAAAAAAGTCAAGATTCCCTTGAAAAGTCCTCTTCAATGCTCTCCACATCTGCGTTGACTGAAAATGTATCAAGTTGATCCTGAAATAACTCCTTCACTGCTTCCCAATATGCAGGCAATAAAAATTAGGTATCAAGTCACCCACAGTGTTTTTTCTATATCATCTTTATCCTCTCACCCACAACACACCCATTTTATAAAGTACTGTCTTCATCCTTGACACCACACCAAACCAATGAACTAAACACTGCCAAAAACCTCAACTTCTTGTAAATATGTGATAGATCTTTCTAGAAGATCTTCAGAGTATTTTCTAAAAGGTCAAAGAATGGGATACGATGCACGTTCCTTCAGTTCCTAAGACCCTGAAGAGAAGGGACCAAGTCAGAAAGTTCATGGGCTCACCTGCAGATACGTGTGCATATGCAAAATGCCTAACTCTGGTGAGTCCAAAATAGTCTACTCAATGGCTTCTGTTCATGCAGCACCCCGAGCCACAGGCTAAAACCAGGGTGAGGCAAGTGAGGTACTCACCTTGAGCGTAAAATGTTAGGTGGACATCAACAACTCAGTAACCAACATAAATAATATTTTAGTGTAATATTTTGAAAAATCAAAATTATTGACCCTCAAATCATGATGAACAGTTCATGAAGAATTGATGAAACTAATAAATAGAATTAGATATAATAAACATGAATTAATAACAAATTAAGTAACCAATTTATGGGGATTAATGGATCTATATTGTAAATTGCGGGTTGTAGGATAGGAAAGGAGGATTGAAAGGAAACACACACACACACACGCACACAAGGATTTCAAGCCTGCCTGAAAATGACATCATTATCAAGAGAATGGGCATCCTATTTGGGAGTAAATTGACAGTTTAGTTCTAGATCTATAAAGAAAAATAAAAGCAGCACTTAGAGAGTTTTATATCGAAAGGAAGAAGAAAAACAGGATGTAATATGAGGGGGCACCAAGTACTAGCAAAATTGATTTCAGGTTATAGAGTGTTTTAAAGTCAAGGGAAGGCAGTTAGTGATGATAGGTTATAATGGAGGGATGAAACACCCAAAGGAAGCCAAAGAGAAAGGAAGTAAGAGAGGTATTGTCACATAGTTACAGACATAGAAATAATAGGAGGAAGAAATATGGGTGGGGTTGCACTGAATGCATTCCACTTCTGTCAAGTAGGAGGGTGATCATCCAAGGGTGGATGCAGTGAGAGGGGCAGGGTCATAGCTTGAGTACAGCAAGAAATTATGACCCAGCCCTGTGGAATAAACAGGGGAATCATAAAAAATGCATAAGCTTTTTGGAATAAACAGAGGACTCCTGAAAAATGCGTAAGTCTTGGAAAGTAGATGAACTGCAAGAAAAAAAAGATGAAGAAAAAAACAGGGGATTTATATCACAATCCACCACCACCAAATGGACAAATATGTTTTATTTTTGTGGTCTGGGCTCTATAAAAGCTGTTTTCCTTCTACTCCTTCTTTCTCCCCTCTTCCACTGTTTCCAATCCGTTTTTAGAAGGTACTGTATGATAGCAATCAGAACAGAGGACAGAATATGCCAAGCGTTTGTGGGTGACTTTCCCTGTTGCTGTTTTCTGTGGCCCTGCTTTCCTATTTTAGATATTGACCACCACCTGTCAGTGCTGATTTCCTTCTGGGTGGCCACTGCTGACCTGGTGCATTTTGTTACAATGCTGCTCTGGTTATGATTCCCACAGTTCCCATCTTGTTCTATGCAACTGCTTATCATAAGTCCTTCTCTGAGATCCCGAGTTCTCTCCACTCCGAATGAATAAACATTTATTTCTCCACGAAGGATCACATCTTTTATGTCCAATTTAGATAATCCAACCTCTAAGCAATCATATCTCTTTTGATCCATAAAAAGGAGCCTTACTTTTTAAAAAGATCTGGTCCCTTCTGTCTATGACCAAATTCCCCAAGACAGTGAAGTCTGAGTGAGGGATATTTGAATTAAACCACTCTGTGATACAACCTGAGCTTTCCTCATGCCTGTGAGCAATGTTAAGGGTAGCCTTCATCCTTTTATGTAGGTTATAAGTGTAGGCATCCAGGAGCCTTGTGAAGTCAAGACTCCCTCCTCTCTAGCTTGAATTCACATTTGACCATCCTTTGGCCAACTTATTCTCTCTCTCTCTCTTTTCTTTTTTTTTTTTCTTTCTAACTTTTATTTTAAGTTTAGGGGCACAAATGCAGGTTTACTGTATAGGTAAACTTGTGTCATGGAGGTTTGTTGTACAGATTATTTTGTCACCCAGGTACTAAGCCTAGTACCAGTAGTTAATTTTTTGTGCTCCTCTCCCTCCTCCCAACTTCCACCCTGAAGTAAACCCCAGTGTCTGTTGTTCCCCTCTTTGTGTCAATGTGTTCTCATATTTCACTCCCAATTATAAGTGAGAACATGCAGCATTTCATTTCTGTCCTGTGTTAGTTTGCTAATGTAATGGCCTACAGCTCCACCCACGTTCCTGCAAAAGACATGATCTTGTTCTCTTCATGGCTGCATAGTATTTCATGGTACATATACCACATTTTCTTTTTCCAATCTGTCACTGATGGGCATTTAGGTTGATTCCATGTCTTTGCTACTGTGAATAGTGCTGCAGTGAACATTCACATGCATGTGTCTTTATGGTATTGATAGTATGGTTTATATTCCTTTGGGCGTATACCCAGTAATGGGATTGCTGGGTCAAATAGTAGTTCTGTTTTTAGCTGTTTGAGGAATCACCATACTGCTTTCCACAATGGTTGAAATAATTTACATTTCCACCAACAGTGTATAAGCTTTCCCTTTTCTCCACAATCTTGCCAGCATCTGTTATTTTTTGACGTTTTACTAATGACCATTCTGACTGGTGTGAGATGGTATCTCATTGTGGTTTTGATTTGCATTTCTCCAATAATCGGTGATATTGAGCTTTGTTTATATGCTTGGGCAAATAATTTATTCTGAGTTTCCATTGATCTCTATTGGCATTTACCCCAAGGGACTAAATGGTCTGTCTTGGTACCCCAAATTTCCTGCAAAATATGTCAACCAGATCCCTCCACAACTCCTAATACAAAAAATACTTTAAGCAACAACCAAAGTCTAATGGGAAAATGAATGTTAATTAGATATATTAAGGCACGCTAACTGCTATAACAAGCCCTTAAATTTCAACAGTGTAATACAATAGAGGTTTCTTTGTTCCCGTTGTAAAGTCCAAAATTGTTGTTCTTGGTCAGATCTCCTCTAGATAGTGACTGGGGACTCAGACTCCTACTCTTTTGTCTCCACCATTTTTAGCATGTGCTAAAAGTCACCATATTTATCTACATCAAAGAAAAGGAAAGAGAGAGTATAAAGTAGACCTCTTATTAACCACCTCTTTCTGGAAGTAACACACCTCAACTATGTTCACATTCCCTTGCCTTTAAAGCTGTTGGAGCAGCTGCTTCATGGCTAATTCCGCTTTCTAAGGAACAGAATTGCAAATCTTTGGTAGGCAGTTAGTCATCTCTGCCACACACCAAGTGAGTGGGATTTCCACGATTCTAGATCTTTCTTTGGGACTACTATTGCTGGGCCCAACTGCGGAGTAAGTAGACATAGATATGACATGAAGAGTGACGCTGAGTTAGAAAATGGGAGGGCAGGAATGGCGGAGGGTGGGTAGAACTGCCTCTTTGACATCTCCACTTGGGAACTCTCACAGGCATCTCCAATTTAACATGCTCCCAAAGGAGCCCTTTGCCTACTCTGTCTGCCATGCCTGGCCTGTAGCTACCAACTTTCTCTTCTCCCCATCATGACCTTGTTAGTAAATATCACTATCAGCTACCCAGGGCCTGAGTGGGAATCCCAGGGATCACCCTTTCTTTCTTTCCCTCTTTTGGATTTTCAATTTAATCTATTCTCAAATTCTGTGGATTTTACTTCCTTCTACACTATATTTAAAATACATCTGGTTCTTCCTATCTCTTCTGTTATTGCTCTAGTCTAAGCTGCCATTATCTCTAATTCATAATATCTGCAACAGCTTCCTAATGGTTCTCCCTGCATCTACTCTTGTGCCCTTTAATTCATTTTCTACAAAAGGAACCAAGAGATCTTTTTTAAATGTAAATTTGATCACATTAACCTGCTCCTTAATCTCTTAATAACTTTCCATTGCACCTAGAATAAATTTTAAATACCATAACATGGGCTACAAGATTTTTCTAGGATCAGAATCCTATCTGACCCTCCAACTTCATCCAGGACCACTTTTGGTTTTTGTGAGGTGGGGTAGTCGGTGTGGGTATTCATCCCCTCGAGCATTTATCATTTCTTTTTGTTACAAACATTCCAATTATAGTTAGTTATTTAAAAACATACAATGAATTGTTATTGATTGTAGTCATCCTGTAGTGCTATCAAATACTAGATCTTATTCATTCTGTCTAACTATATTTTTGTACCCATTAACTGTCCCCACTTCCCTTTCCCTCCCCACTATCCTTCCCAGTCTCTGGTAACAAACATTCTACCATCTATCTCCATGAGTTCAATTGCTTTAATTTTTAGCTCCTACAAATAAGTGAGTACATGTGAAGTTTGTCTTTCCGGGCCTGGCTTATTTGACTTAACATAATGACCTCCAGTTCCATCCATGTTGTTACAAATAACAGGATCTTATTCTTTTTGTGGCTGAATACTACTCCATTGTGTATATGTACCACATTTTCTTTATCCATTTGTCTATTGATGGACACTTAAGTTGTTTGCAAATCTTCATCATTGTGAATAGTGCTGCAATAGAAATAGAGGTGCAGATATCTCTTCAATATACCATTTCCTTTCTTTTGGGCATATACCTATCAATGGGATTGCTGGATCATATAGTAGTTCCAGTTTTAGTTTCTTAAGAAATCTCCAAACTGTTCTCCATAGTGCCTGTACTGATTTATATTCCCACCAACAGTGTAGACAAGGGTTCCCTTTTCTCCACATCCTCACCAGCATTTGTTATTGCCTGTCTTTTGGATAAAATCCATTTTAACTCAAATGAGACCACACCTCATTGTAGTTTTGATTTGCATTTATCTGATGATCAATGATATTGAGCAACTTTTCATATACCTGTTTGCCACCTGCATGTCTTCTTTTGAGAAATGTTTAGTCAGATCCTTTACTCACTTCTTATTTTAATTTATTTTTTAAAATAATTTTTATTGTTAATTTTGGGTACATAGTAGGTATATAAACTTATGGGGTACATGAGATGTTTTGATATGGGCATATGATGCATAATACTCACATAATGGAAAATGGGGTATCCATCTCCTCAAGCATGTATCCTTTCTATTACAAACAACCCAATTATTACTCTTTTAGGTATGTTTACATGTACAGTTATTGACTACAGTTACTCTTTTGTGCTACAAATACTAGGTCTTATTCATTCATTCTTTTTTTGTTTTTTGTACTCATTAACCACTCCCCACCTCCCCCTCAACCTCTAGTCTCCAATGCCATTCTCAGCTTCTGGTAACCATCCTTCTACTCACTATCTCCATGGGTTCAATTTTGATTTTTAGTTTCCCAAATAAGTGAGAATATGTGATGTTTGTCTTTCTGTGCCTGGCTTATTTCACTTAACATAAAGACCTCCAGCTCTATCCATGTTGTTGCAAATGACTGAATCTCATTGTCTTTATGGCTGAATAGTACTCCATTGTGCAAAAGTACCACATTTTCTTTATCTATTCATCTGTTGAGGGTCCCTTATGTTGTTTCCAAATCTTGACTGTTGTGAACAGAGCTGCAGCAAACGTGGGAGTGCAGATATTTCTTTGACAGACTGATTTCCTTTCTTGTAGGTACATACCCAGGAGTAGGATTGTTGGATGGTATGGTGGTTCTATTTTTAGATCTTTGAGGAACCTCTAAACTGTTCTCCATAGTGGTTGTACCAATTTACATTCCCATCAACAGTGAATGAGGGTTCCCGCTTCTCCACATCCTTGTCAGCATTTGTTATTGCTTGTTTTTTGAATAAAAACCATTTTATTAACTGGGATGAGATGACATCTCAATGTAGTTTTGATTTTCATTTCTCTGTTCAATGATGTAGAGCGCCTTTTCATATACCTGTTTGCCATTTTTATATCTTCTTTTAAGAGATGATTATTCAGATCTTTGGTTCATTTTTAATCAAATTATTAGATTTTTTTCTTCTAGAGTTGTTTGAGTTCCTTATATATTCTGTTTATTAATTCTTTGTCAGATGGGTAGGTTGCAAATATTTTCTCCCATTCTGTGGGCTATCTTTTCACTTTGTTGATTGTCTTCTTTGCTGTGCAAAAGCTTTTTAACCTAATGTGATCCCATTTGTCCATTTTGCTTTGGTTGCCTGTGCTTCTGGGGTATTACTCAAGAAATCTTTGCCCACTCCAATGTCCTGAAGAGTTTTTCCAATGTTTTCTTCTAGTAGTTTCATAGTTTGGAGTTTTAGATTTAAATTTTTAATCAATTTTGATTTGATTTTTTAATATGGTGAGAGATAGGGGTCTAGCTTCATTCTTCTGCAAGTGGATATCCAGTTGCCCCACACCGTTTTTTAAGACTGTTCTCTAATGTATATTCTTGGCACTTTTATTGAAAGTGAGTTCACTGTAGGTGTATAGATTTATTTCCTAGTTCTTGATTCTATTCCATTGGTCTATGTGTCTGTTTTTATGCCACCACCATGCAGTTTTGGTTACTATAGCTCTGTAGCATAATTTGAAGTCAGGTAATGTGATGCCTGCTGTTTTGTTCTTTTTGCTCAGGGTGGCTTTGGCTCTTCTGGGTCTTTTACAGTTCCATATAAATTTTAGGATTATTTTTTCTATTTCTGTGGACAATGTTGTTGGTATTTTGATAGAGACTTCATTGAATCTGTCGATTTCTTTGGGTAGTGTGGAAATTCTGAACAATATCGATTCTTTTAATCCATAAACTTGGAATATCTTCCCATTTTTTGGTGTGTTCTTCAATTTCTTGCATCAATGTTTTATAGTTTTCATTGTAGAGATATTCTACTTCCTTGGTTCAGTATATTCCTAGGTATTTTATTTTATTTGTAGCTATTGTAAATGAGACTACTTTTTTAATTTCTTCTTCAGAATGTTCACTCTTGGCATATAAAAATGATTTTTGTATGTTGAGTTTGTATCCTGAAACTTTACTGAATTTGTTTATCAGTTCTAATAGTTTTTTGGTGGAGTAGTTAGTATTTTCCAAAGATTAGATCACACCATCTGCAAACAATAATAATTTGACTTCTTCCTTTCCAAGGAAGGAAAAGGCTTTTTATGGATTCCCTTTATTTCCTTCTGTTGTCTGATTGCTCTACCTAGGATTTCCAGTACTATGTTGAATTACAGTGATGAAAGTGGGCATCCTTGCCTTGTTCAAGATCTTAGAGGAAAGGCTCTCAGTTTTTCCCCATTTAGTATGATACTAGCTGTGGATCTGTCGTATATGGCTTTTATTGTGTTGGAGTATGTTGCTTCTCTACCTAGTTTTATTTTTTAAGTTTTCGTCATGAAATGATGTTGAATTTTATCAAATGCTTTTTCAGCATCAGTTGAAATGATTTTATGTTTTTTGTCCTTCATTCTGTTGATGTGATGTAACACACATTGATTTGCATATGTTGAACCATTCTTGCATCCCTGGGATAAATTCCACTTAGTCATGGTGAATGATCTTTTTAATTGTTGTTGAATTCAGTTTGGTCATATTTTGTTGAGGATTTTTGTATCAGTATTCTGATATCAGAGATATTGGCCTGCAGTTTTCTTGTTTTGGATGTGTCCTTGTCTGGTTTTGGTATCAGAGTAATATCGACTTCATAGAATGAGTTTGAAAGTATTCCCTCCTCTATTTTTCAGAATGGTTTCAATAGAATTGGTATTATTAGCTCTTCTTTAAATGTTTGGTAAAATTCAGCAGTGAAGTCGTTGTGTCCTGGGCTTTACTTTGCTGGGAGACTTTTTTATGGCTTTGATATTGTTACTTGTTATGGATCTATTCTGATTTTGAATTTCTTCATGGTTCAATCTTGGTAAGTTGTATGTATCTACAAATTTATCCATTTCTTCTAGGTTTTCTAATTTTTTGACATATAGTTGTTCATGTATCTAATATCCTTTGAATTTCTGTACTATGAGTCGTAATGTCTCCTTTTTCACTCTGATATGTTTTTATTTGGGTCTTCTCTCTTTTCCTCTTAGTCTGACTAAATGTTTGTTGAGTTTCCTTATCTTTTCAAATAACTAACTTCTCATTTCATTGATATTTTTTATTTCAATTTCATTTATTTCTGCTCTGATCTTTATTACTTATTTTCTTCTACTAACTTTGAGTTTGGTTTGTTCTTCCTTTTTTAGTTATTTAAGAAGCATTATTAGGTTGTTTGCTTGAAGTTTTCCTCTTTTTTATGTAGGTACTTATTGCTATAAACATTCCTCTTAATACTGCTTTTGCTGCAGCCCATAGGTTTTGGTATGTTGTATTTCTATTTTCATTTGTTTCAAAAAATTTTTAAATTTCCTTCTTAATTTCTTCTTTGACTCACTGGTCATTTTGGAGCATACTGTTTAATTTCCAAATGTTGATATTGTTTTCAAAGTTCCTCTTGGTTTTTATTTCTAGTTTTATTCCATGTGGTCAGAGAAGATACTTGATACGATTTCAATTTTTTTGTAATTTTTTAAGACTTGTTTTGTGGTCTAACATATAATCTATCCTTGAGAATATTCCATGTGCTGAGGAGAAGAATGTGTATTCTTTAGCCATTGGATGAAATATTCTGTAAATATCTATTAGGTTGATTTGATCTATAGTGGAGATTTGGTCTAGTATTTCTTTGTTGATTTCTATCTGAATGATCTGTCCAATGCTGAAAGTGGGGTGTTGAAGTCTCCAGCTATCATTGTATTGGAGTCTCTTTCTCTCTATAGCTTTAATAATATTTGCTTTATGTATCTATGTGCTCCAGTGTTATATTCTCTTGCTGAATTGACTCCTCTATCAATATATAATGACCTTCTTTGTCTCTTTTCATGGCGTTTGCCATGAAACCTATTTTATCTGCTCTAAGTATAGCTACTCCTGCTCTTTTTTAGTTTTCTTTTACACTGAATATCTTTTTTCATCCTTTTATTTTCAGTCTACATGTCATCATAGCTGAAGTGTATTTCTGGTAGGCGGCAGGTGGTTGAGACTTGTTTTTTATTTCCATTCAGCCACTTTATGTCTTTTGCTTGCAGAGTTTAGTCCATTTACATTAAATGTTATTATGGATAAGTAATGACCTCTATTTAAGAAAAAATTTGTTTTTTCTGTGCTCTTCTTTTCCTTCATTCCTGTCTTCCTTAGTGTGAAAGTGATCTCTGGTGGTAGGTTTTAATTTCCTGCTTTGTATTTTTTGTGCCGCTATTGTAGGTTTTTTGATTTGAGGTTACCAAAGGCTTTCAAATAACATCTTCTAACCAATTATTTTAAAGTAACAAGAACTTAACATTGACTGCAAAAAACTAATAAGTGAAGAGAAAACTAATAAAAATTCTACACTTTAACTTCATTCCCTTACCCCCACTTTTTAACTTTGTGCTGTTTCTATTTATATCTTACTATACTGTCTACATCTCAAAAAGTTATTGTAGTTATTATTTTTGATAGATATATCTTTTAGTCTTCCTACTCAAGATATGAGTAGTTTATATACAACTGTAGTGTTATCATATTCTGTATTTGTCTGTTACTATTTCCAGTGGGTTTTGTACCTTCAGATTATTTCGTATTATTTGTTTACCTCCTTTTCTTTCAGATTGAAAAGTGTCCTTTAGCATTTCTTGCAGGACAGATTTGCTGGTGTTGAGGAAATCCTTCAACTTTTGTTTGTCTGGGAATGTATTTCTTCTTCAGGTTTGAAGTATATTTTCCCTGGATATACTATTCTAGGATAAAAGTTATTTTCTTCCAGCACTTTTGATGTGTCATGCCACTCTCTCCTGGCCTTTAAAGTTTCCACTGAAAAGTCTACTGCCAGACATACTGGAGCTACTTTATATGTGATTGGTTTCTTTTCTTTTGCTACTTTTAGAATCCTTCATCCTTGACCTTTGGGAATTTGATTATTAAATGTCATGAGGTAGTGTTTTTTGGATTAAATCTGCTTGGTGTTCTGTAACTTCTTGAGTATTGATATGTTTCTCTAGATTTGGAAAGTTGCCATTATTTCTTTGAATATAAACTTTCTACCCTGATCTCTCTCTGTACCTTCACTTTAAGTCCAGTTACTTTTAGATTTGCCTTTCTGAGGCTATTGCCTAGATCTTGTAGGCATGCTTCATTCTTTTTCTTTCTTTCTTTCTTTTTATTGTTTTTGACAGTCTTGCTTTGTCAACCAGGCTGGAGTGCAGTGGCGCGATCTTGGCTCACTGCAACCTCTGCCTCCCAGGTTCAAGAGATTCTCCTGCCTCAGCCTCCCAAGTAGCTGAGACTACAGGCATTTGCCACCACACCTGGCTAATTTTTTTTTTTTTTTTTTTGTATTTTCAGTAAAGATGGGGTTTTACCATCTTAGCCAGGGTGGTCTCAATCTCTTGACCTCGTGATTCACCTGCCTCAGCCTCCCAAAGTGCTGGGATTACAGGTGTGAGCCACCATGCCTGGCCACTCTTTTTTTTTTTTTTTTTTTTTTTAATCTCCTCTGACAGTGTATTTTCAAATAGCTTATCTTCAAGCTCAGTAATTCTTTTTTTCTGTTTGATGAATTCTCCTGTTAAGAGACTGATGCATTCTTCAATATCTCAATTGAATTTTTCAGCTCCAGAATTTCTACTTATTAAAAAACTATTTCAGTCTGGGCATGGTGGCTAACGCCTGTAATACCAGCACTTTGGGAGACCAAGACGGTGGATCACTTGAGGTCGGGAGTTCGAGATCAGCCTGACCAATATGGTGAAACCCTATCTCTACTAAAAATACAAAATTAGCTAGGCATGATAGGGTGCACCTGTAATCCCAGCTACTCAGGAGGCTGAAACAAGAGAATTGCCTGAACCCAGGAGGCAGAGTTTGCAGTGAGCCAAGATCGTGCCATTGCACTCCAGCCTGGGCAACAAGAGCTAAACTCCATCTCGAAACAAACAAAAAAACTATATTATTCTTTTCATTAAATGTATCCAATAAGATTCGGAATTCCTTCTCTGTTTTCTTGAATTTTATTGGGCATCCTTAAAACAGCTATGTAGAATTCTGTCTGAAAAGTCACCTATCTCTTTGACTCTGAAATTGACCCCAGGTGCCTTATTTAGTTCCTTTGGTGAGGTTATGTTTTCCTTGATGGTATTGATGCTTGTGGATGTTTGTTGATGTCTGGGCATCCAACAGTTAGGTATTTATTCTAATCTTTGCAGTGTTGGCATGTTTGTACCCATCCGTCCCTCTTGACAAGGCTTTCCAAGCATTCAAAGAGATATGAGTGTTGCAATTTAAGTCTTTAGTCACTGCAGCCATATCTGCATTATGGGGGACCCCAAACCCAGTAATGCTGCAACTCTTGCAGACTTCTAGAGTACTGCCTCAATCACCTTGGGTAAGATCCAGGATAATTACTTGAATTACCAGGCAGAGTCTCTTGTTCATTTCCCTCACTTTCCCCCAAACAAACAAAAGTTTCTTTCTCTTTGTGCTGAGCTGCCTGGAGTTAGGGGAGGGGCGATGCAAGCACCCCTGTAGCCACCAACACTGGGACTGTACTAGGTCAGACCTGAATTCAGCACACTACTGGGCCTTCCTCAAGGCCTGTGGTGACTATTGCCTGACTACCATCGATGTTTATTCAAGGCCCAAGGACCTTTAGTAAGCAGGTGGTGAATCCAGCCAGGCTTATATCATTCCCTTCAGAGTGGCAGGTTCCTTTCTGGCACAGAATGGGTCTAGAAATGCTGTCTAGGACCTATAGGACCTGGAGTCAGAAGCTTTAGGAATTTACCTGGTGCTTTATTTTTGCTGTGACTGAGCTGTTACCCAAGTTACAAGGCAAAATCCTTTTTACTCTTCTCTCTCCTTTCCTCAAGCAGAAAGAGTCTCTGCCCATGGCCACCACAGCTGAGAATGCACTGGGTCACATGGTACTGGGTCTTGCCCAAGGCTCTTAGTAAATACTGCTTGGCTATCCCTGATGTTAATTCAAGGGCTAGGGCTCTTTTGTCAGCAAGTTATGAATTCTGCAAAGACTGGGTCCTTCCCTTCAAGGAAGCAGGTTCCCTTCTGCACCAGACTATCTCTAGAAATGTCATCCAGGAGCTAGATCCTGGAATGGGGGCTTCAGGACTCTGCCTGGTGCTTTATTTTACTGTAGCTGAGCTGGTATCCCAGGCATAAGACAGTCTTCTTTACTTTTCTGGAGCTGTGAGTTGCACTGCCTGAGGTTGGAGGTGGGTGACACAGCATTCCCTTGGCCACCCCAACTGGTGTCTCACTAGGTTACATATACCCTGGGTCCATTGGCTCCAAGCCCATTACAGCACCAGGACTTGACCAGGAATTGCAGTCTTTTTTGCCTAGACTGCCTTTCAAATTTATTTGGAGCCCATAGCCCTTTAGCTCACAGTGATGAGACTTGCCAGAACTCAAGGTCTGCCACTGGGATGGAAGAGTCCCCCTGGCTAGGGCTTGTCTAAATGCTCCCTCCATGAGCACCAGGTGAATTTCACCCTGTGTTGCCTTCTGCTGTAACAGGGCAGCTCTGAGTTTTAATGCAAAATCCCACAGTTACTGTGCTCTCCCTCCTCCACATAGCATGTGGCTGTTGCCTGAGGCAGGGGATGAAGGAGGGGTGGTGTAGACAACCTGAGAGTGTTTGTCCCATACACATGGCCAACAAGCATATGAAAAAAATATTCAGCATCACCAATCATTAGAGAAATGAAAATCGAAACCACAAGGAGATGTCATCTCACACAAATCAGAATGGCTATCATTAAAAAGTCAAAAAATAACAGATGCTGGTGAGATTGTGGAGAAAATGGAATACTTATAAACTGATAGTGGGAATGTAAATTAGTTCAGCCACTGTGGAAAGCAGTTTGGCAATTTCTCAAAGAACTTAAACCATTCAAACCCAGGAATCCCATTATTGGGTATATATACAAAGGAATATAAATCATTCTACCATAAAGACATATGCACACATATGTTCATCGCAGCACTATTCACAATAGCAAAGACATGGAATCAATCTCAATGTCCATCAGTGGTAGACTGGATAAAGAAAATGTTATATACCATTGAACACTATGTAGCCGCAAAGAAGAACAAGATCATGTCCTTTGCAGCAACGTGGATGGCACTGGAGGGCATTGTCTTAAACAAACTAATACAGGAACAGAAAGCCAAATATCATATGTTGGTCATTTTCTGTGAGCTAAACACTGACTACACATAGACACAAAGAAGGAAACAATAAATCCTGGGGCCTACTTGAGGGTGGAGGGTGGGAAGAGATCAAGGATTGACAAACTGTCTATTGGATACTATCCTTATTACCTGGATAGTGAAATAATCTGTACACTAAACCCCTGTGACATGCAATTTACTGGCATAACAACCTGTACATGTACTCCTGAAACTAAAAGTTAAAAAAAAACAACAAAAAACTGCCTTTCCTTCCTCTTCAATGCCCCTTTCCTTGATAGAATGTTAAAACTTGTTGCTGAGATTACTCATCTGATTTTTGGTTTTCATGAAGGTGCTTTCTTGTGTGGATAGTTGTTCATTTTGGTGTTCCTGTGGAGGGGGAAGATCATTGGAGGGTCCTATTCAGCTATCTTGCTGTGCTTCCTCTCAGAACCACTTTCTTGCTTGCTCCTGCCACACTGTCCTTTCCTGTCCTCAAAATTACCCAGCACCTTCCTGTCTCAGGCACTGTGGACATGCGATTGCTCCTGTTTTGTACTCACTTTCTTCTCTCACCTGGTTAATTCCTACCCATCCCTCACACCTTAGCTTCAATGCCACTTCCTCAGAGGGCACTTCCGTGATGCCCTAATCAAAAGTTGGTTCGTCATTATTCTCTCTCAGTATTCTTCAGAGAGCTTTATTTGTAATTTATTTTGTAATTACATATTTATTTGTACATTTGCTTGTTTATGTGGCTCTTCTGTTAGATTGTGAATTTCATGAAGGCAGACATCCTGTCTGGTTTCTTTCTGAGCCATATCCCAGCACTTAGCACAATGCATGGTACTTGAAATGAGTGCCTGAGACATATTTGTTCGAAGAATAAATGTATGTATGGATTATAGGAAACGATTGAAAAAAAAAACCTGAACTCTGTTACATTGTGAATTGTGTAGCTATAATGGATTGAGTGAAAAAATATTGACTGAGACATCAGAGATCCTGTTGACAGTCAAAAGTTGGTTCAGTGGTTATGGCAAAATGGTACCAGGTCAGTAAAGAAAGAAACAAGCAAGGGGATGGTTCGATAGGGAGATGTGGGGACAGAGTGTTGGGGCCCTGAGATGAGCAGGGTGAGGTGGACATGCTGGTGGGAAGTGCAGAGCAAATGAAGATTGGTGAGCTGAGAAACGGGAATTGGGACAAAAAGCTGTCAAAGAGGTCAACACAGTGGATACAAATAGTCTTGACATTTTGAATGCTCTCCCATTCCATCCCGTGGATTCTACTTTGAATCCATGTTTATGAAGTCTGTGGAGTCAGTAAGTCATAAGACCATATCCTGCTTTTCTCAGGCTTCAGAGACCAAACATGAAAAATAACACCTTTCTTTTCAGCCCAGTTGTCACTATTTTTAAAAGAGGAGGAAGTTCTTACCATAATTCAGCAATTTCTTTTTCCTACTCATTAGTTTTCTAATATTCATCATGCAGTTAGAATGACTGAATTTATAATGACAAATATGCCTGCCCTCAATAAAAGTCATGAGGATCACGAATTTATATTCTGGAAATAAGTAAATGTAGGGATCAAGGGTTAGAAATATTTTGAATAAAAATAGATTGATGGGTGGAAAGGTACAGCAATATAAATTTCTCTTCCACCGTAAAACATGTGGGTGTGGAAGGTGGAGATTTCGCAGGAAAGACAGTGATGCAAGAAGCATCAAGATAGCTGGGTTTCTGTTTTGTCTGTAAGATAAGAGCAAAGGCAAACCTGTCCAACGAGGCCAGGTGTAGGCATGGACAGGGTAGGGTTAGAGTCACTCAGATTATTTTGAAGAGAAAACAAGCATGATGGTTTTGATTGGTCTGTTTCCAGTTTTGTTTTTTCAGGTAGTAGGAGTAGATAGCAGACATGAAGGAAACTAAAGGCTTAAGGAGCAGGCTGGGAACAAAATTCAGCAGGAAGGCAGGGAAGAAGCAGCTAGGGCAATTCCTGTAACTTAAGGGAGTTTGCCCTGAGCAGCATGGAAATGAAGAGTTGATTCATGTAGCCTTGGTTTATTGCAATTAGACACTCCCAAGTTTTAATAGATATTCAACAGCTAGGCAATAAATGCATTCTAGAACTGTTTCCTTTTCCAATGAAGAGAAACTACTTTGAATCCACGTTTATGAAGTCTGTGGAGTCCATAGGTCATAAGACCACATCCTGCTTTTCTCAGGCTTTAGAGACCAAACATGAGAAATAATACCTTTCTTTTCAGCCCACTTATTACAATTTTTAAAAGAAGGGAAATTCTTACCACAATTCAACAGGTTCTTTTCTTTCTCATTAGCTTTCCAATATTCATCATGCAGTTAGAATGAATGAAGTTAGAATGACAAATATGCGTGCTCTCAATCATGACCAAAATATCAAATGCTCTATTTTGGTAATCTGAGCTGTGCATTGCAAGCCCAGTTTCTCCTGACTCCACAGGTCTTCTCCTTGCGAAGACTCATCCAACCTTAACAGATAAACCCAGGGTTCTGTGTAGCCTTGGGCAAGTTGATCTCATAAGAATAGGGACTTTAGTGCCTGAAATCTTATACAAATAAGTCAGTAATAGTCATTTTATATAAAAATCATAGTGATAAAAATGATCATCAAGCCTCTTTGCTTCAATAAGCACTCCAATGATGTAAACCTACTGATGAGCTACTGGGAAAGGAAAAACTATGTAGTTCTCAGTGTTAATTTGGGGGAGAGGATGGCTCATCCTGATTTTTGCAGGGCAAGGTACAAGTCTTGAACAGCCCCCATCTCCTCACTCACTCTCACTATATGGACACAGGAATGTTATGTTTATTAATCATTTATGGTATTTTATATTATTGAACCTCTACAGGATGAAGGCATCTTCTGGTGTGTGGGATTGAGGAAATTTCACCTAAAGATTGGGGCCATTTATAGCATCAATCATTTGGCTAAAATATGTTTTTATATGCCAGAACACTGAAGGAAGCCCTGCTCGTGCTGATTGGGGAGGAGAAGAGGAAGGCCCTGATGGTTGTGGAAACCAGTCTCTCTTGATCTTCACCACAATGTAGCCAAGATGTCTAGAAGGAGTTTTAGGATGTTCAGGTAGTCCCCTCCGTAGGAAGCTGAGCCAGAACTTTGGAAGTAAGAACACAGGTACAAGGCTATAAATTTGTCCCAGCCATTTAGGGTTAAGTAAAACCACTCAGATAGAGCATAAAATAGGACAAGGTCTATAAGCCCTGGGTGCACACCACCATATACAAAATCAGAAAACGAGAGTTTATATGCCAGAGAGTTTTCATATATTTATATATTTTGTGTTCCTTTTATTTATTTGTTGGTTTGTTTTACTTGGTATAAAAAAAAGAAAGAAAACCTTTGTGAAAGTTCTTAATTGTGCTAAGGGGGAAACAAAGAAATGACTTTGTGGTCACACTTTGGCCAAAATTGAAGGGAACAGTGTTCAACTAGGGGTAAGTATGAGTGACAGAAACAATTGAAATGTGAGAGCCTTAAGCAGAATGTGGATCTGGGAGGCTAGCTGTTCGGTTCCATTTGAAGATTCTCTTACAAAATAGAAGCACAGTCGTGCCGCGTTTCCTTTTACTGATGAATTTGGTTTTTACTTTCCAGGTAAACCCAGATCTTTAAAGTGAAAGCATCATCACAGTCTCAGGACTAAGATTCAATGCTGACCTTTAGCTGTTTTCGTTGCAGGATATTAGCTCACCAGACAGCTGGGTGAGATGACCTCTCTTTTAAAATAAAGCAACCCTAAGGGATTGGAGCAGCAATAATTACCCTCTTATTTCTGCAAGAAACATTTATTACATTTGGAGCTGGCCTCATGATAGTATTTGCTTGTAAAACAGATGTGTTAGTTCTATCTGGACTGGGCTAATGTTTGAATCTTGTCATTAACAATGTATTTGTGTTCATCATTCCTCATTTTCTGTGTATTTTTAAAGACTTTTTCCTAATAAAGAAAAAGTTATCAAGCTGCATTTGCTTGTAGCAGATTTTTTTAAGAGTCAAGAATAATGAAAAAGAACTGAACAATTTATGTTGGAGAAAGCAATAGAATTGTTAGTGGGAATAGAAGAGTGACTATGTGAGTACATTTAGGACAAACATTAGCTATATCCAATATGCCTAGAATTGGCCATAATTGGTTTTTGTGACCAGATTTCTTTTCATTTTGCAAATGGGAATGGCCTTTAAGGTTGAAATCAGAATGACACAGGAATATTATTTAACAAGCTTTTAACCCCAACTTTTAGCAAAATTTACATAACTAGCACATTATGTGTTTTACTTAGCTTTCAGTGTCACTGCAGTTGGAAAATAAGTTTCGCCATCTTTCTTCCGTGGCCTGCTTTTCCCCAAACAATGCCTGTTTGATTTTTACTGAAGTCAGTCTTGTGAAGATTAATAGCCAGAATCCCAAAAACAGTTTGCTAGTTGGGCTGTAGAGTCTACAATGTTGAGGGAATCAATTTCGTCTGATGGGACTACCAGAAGAGAAGAGAGGAAGAATTTTTCATTAATTAAGCAAGTATTTAATGAGAGTGTAATATGGGCTTATTGAAGCAGATTTCACTAGAACATAAAGGGAAGGCTAAAACAAGGCCTCCACCCTCTCACAATTCATATCCACTTGAGGAGATGAGATATCAGTATCAGAATAACTAGGTGGAAGCAGAGAGTATTTTGTTTGAATATCAGTGCAATGTATAGGAATTTGGGGTCAAGAAAGACCATGAATTTCCTTCCATGGCTAGAAGGATTTGTAGAGGAGGTAAGACTTTACCCTTAAACTTTACACTTAATAATTTCTTTTTTCCCTTGAGTTTGCCTAAGAATTTTGAATAATTTTTCAAGACCCCTATTAGTCCAGCTAAGGATAGAAAAAAATCAACATGGCAGGCCTGTGGGTCAATGAGATTACTGAGAAAAGGTTAGCTGTCACTGACATGATTATTTTACATTTGCTGAACCCTGTTGATACTCAAACCTCAGGAGAAAAGGTTGTTGTCTTCTGTAGGGGATCCAGAACAAAGCAAAAGTCTGCCTTTGTGACTCTGGGAGTATCATTATATACAGCTGAAGCCTTTCCATTTCAGTTTCATCCAGTTACGCTAAGAGCCCAGCCAAAGGCATTTTAGGATACCCAGCAGTCTCTTTCCATAGTAGGGAATTAAGATCAGGTACTTTTCTTCATTCTTCACAGGAGCCTGTTTCCATGTGAAACTGGGCAGAGTTGAGCCTGCCAAAAGGCATGCTCTCTGGATGTTGAAGAGAAATTTGCAGAAAAAGGAACACGTCAACTCCAAGAGATTTCAAAATATGGTGGGCGCAGGGAATGGAAATTCTAAGGATGTAGAGAATGAAATAAAAATGAAAAAAGCAAAACAAGGACTTGTCCTGCGGAGGGAATGCCCATGAATTATCTCATACTCATAGAACAATGAGTGCTATGGGGAAGGTAACAGTCTCAGTGGTATCTTACTTCTTAGCTGCGCACCTGCCTTTCATCTTCCTGTGTGGCTTTCTCTCTAGTTCCAGTAAGGAAGCTTTCTAGAGGTTTGAGTTGTTCAGATGTGTGTAATACACACCCTGCATGGTACACTTTATAAGCACTTTTCCTGAAGCAGCAGGAAAAGTAGCTCTTGTGTCCCTCTTTCCCCCTTCACTAGCAAATCCTATTTCTTTCCTGCAACATTGTTGGCAAGCCCCAGAGAGAGGAGTTTGTCAGGAACTCATCAGGTTTAGCATTGATGAAGCCACCATGAGATCCCTATGGCCAGAATATGCCCTCTCCAGAGTTTCCCACTTTAAGTATTTGCAGTAAGGGATTTCTCAGGCAGTCAGTAAGTTGTTTCCTGTTATGAGAAAATATTAACTGCATCAGTGAAATGAAAAGATGTGGCATTTGGTCAGCAATTTCTTTGTGGCTTAGAATCAATAGTCATCACATTCTCAGCTTTCCATTTCTGGCAGTAAGAATGCAAAGTCTAAAACATAGCTCTGTAAAGTAGTTGCATAGACATAACACTGGTGTGTGTCTCACTTCAGATTCCCTCCTACAGAGTGCTCATTTCTCCTTACTTATCCTCTTTTGGATTTTAGTGTTATCTGTTTTAAAGGATTGCAAATGAAAACCAACCCCTCCCCATGAAGTCACCATAAAAGTCACAGACTTTTGTTTCATGGAAAAGATGTTTTTCCTGCAGATTTTCATCTGGTTCACACATTTAAAAAGACTTGCTCAGCATAATTGTCTTTGGGTTGGCTGGTCACATTCAGGGATTCTATAAATGAAAGGAGGATGCTATTTCTGTTCTGATATAATTTATATTTCAATGTTGCATCAGCTATGCTTAAATTAATGAGAAAATGAATGTTTTAGTGCCATTGGTGTGTATAGCTTCCTTCCTGCTCTAAACTAATAATGCTTCTAGACTTTGTAACAAAATTTATCTGCAAAGCAGATGCTTTGTTGTAGAATGGGGAGAGATTCCAAAGTCAGATAGCAAAGAAAAATGGCGGCTGCCTGGCATTTGCAAATTGCATTAATCCCCTTGATGTGGACTAGATGGATTTGGGCATTTAGAAATGATACCATCATATTATGCCATTCTGTATTTCTAGATCAACAGATAATTTAACAATGTTCTTTCTCCTTAAAGCCCTCTTCTCTCAAGAAAAAATAAGTTCACTAATGAATTTCCCATTTTTTCCAGGAAGATTTTGGGGAAATATTCTATAAAAAACCAAACAGTTTGTGGGCCTTGAAGTATCCTAAAGATTTTTAGAAGCTGCTAGTTAATACCAGCATGATACCTTTCAGTGATCTGTATCAGAGATTATTAATGAAATGTGATCATGCTAATGAGTCAAAGAAAGCTCAACGTTGTGATGTGGGCAGTTGCATTTGAAATCGATACACCAATCTTCCCTGGACACTCACACACACATATGGTGCATCTGAGCCAGTGGTAAGAGTTTGAATCCATGCATTAGCCTCGGGTTAATCAAAGACAAAAACTGCTCCTCTTGCCCTTAAATCTTCCCCTCAGGCTGCTGCTGAGCAACGTCTGAGGATCCCAAGGGCTGAGGCAGCCAGCCGGAGTAGGGAATCCATTTAGCATATGTACCACGGGGACTCTGCAAAGAAGTGCAGCTTGTAATTCCCAAAGTGAGGGTCCAAGAGAGAAAAGGGAAATAAATAGGTCTCACTCCAAGCACAGTCTAACCTGTCATAGCTCCCTTTGGAAGAAGCCAGCTCAAAATGTCCCTGGGAGTTACTGGAGTTAAGAGTCCAGTGATTACCCCCATGAGAGTACAGCAAACATAAAGGTAAGGTAAAATTTGGGTGACATGCTCTTCCCATGGCCAAGGTCATTGCCCAAATAGGCAATTGAATGGAGACAATTTTTACACGTGTGGTCTATGTGTAAATGGGAGATTTAAAGTTTAACCTTTAAAAAAATTGTTTCCAGTGGTGACCATCTCAGGAGCCAGACTGAGAGTTGCCAAGCAACAAGAGAAACAAAGGCAAGTTCCAAGAGGTTCATTAAAATCCGCAACTGCAGAGCTTTACTCTAATGTTCTCCACCCTAGTGGAAAAGACAACCCAGTCAAAATTGATACCTCCTGTCTGTTTCCACCCTCCACCCTTCCTCCTTTGAGCTCCAAAAGCACACTGGTTACACTGTCAACTTTAGCAGAAAATATATTTTGTCTTATACCATAGATTTTTGTACATCTATATGTTTCCCAGTTAGATCACTGACTGTTCTAAGGCAGGAACCATGTCTTGTCTTCTTACTACTAACTTAGTGCCTAAAACAATTCCTATACATAGTAGGTTGACAATAAATTGAATGTTAACTGCATAGTAGCAATCTCTGCCTATTGAAGTTCTAGCTTTTCTTTAAGGCTGATTTCAAATGCTCCATCTCTTCAGAAGCCTTTTCTTATTTCTGATGTGCTGTCATTTATCCTTAAATTCCTACAGCATCTTTTGTACCTCTTCGGTGAAACTTACTTTGTCTTGTATTACAGACATTCTAGTTCGGCCTTACTTTGTGTGCTCTGTCAGGATAAGAATCAGGCTTTACTTGGCTCCATATTCTTGGATACAAAGGCTTGCACGCAGGCTTGCTTATTCATTTATTAATAAAACTGAGCATCAACTATGTGGATTCTGTAGGACTGGGCATATAAAGCGAATTAAGTAGACATGGCTTTTATTCTCACCGAACTTAAACTCTTGTGGAGAATTTGGACAAGTAAATAGGAAACCAAAGCTCAGTGCTTTGATGAGAAGGTATAAACATCATGGGGTCACTTGACCTAATTCAGGGGATCAGAGAAGACACCCATGAAGAACTGATGATACTCATACTAAGTCCTGAAGAATGCAAAACAATGCATATGCAAAGGCCAGGAACTGGTACATTTAAGGAGCTGAAAATTCAGAAGTTCTAATGAGCTTAAGTGAAGACTGCTTTAAATGTATATCACACCTTTCCCTCTAGAAAACTGAAGTGTAGAAGGACAAGACATATAAAGGGGAAATCCAAGTTCACATGATGGCTAAACTAGCAAGAAGCTCACATATTTTGTCTTCCAGATCAGTTCTTTTTCCACTAAATATTTGTTTCTGTGTTTCTTTCAAGGTCAACACCCTCTTTCCTCATTAAGTCATGAAAACCTGTTAATGCAGGAAATACATACATGCAAGCATTTGATGTAGTTTATTTCTCCCTAAGTCATTCATATATTTCTATACTGTAGTAAAACAGTGTTGCCTCTGATAGTTCATCCTTAGGAAAGAGAAAAACAGAAGTCCAAGTATGTTGCCTGGAACTCTGCTACAGTAAGTTGGCTCGCTACATGTGGGGAACAATTTCACAGTCTGTGAGCACATACCCCTGAATGTGACTTAGGCAAAGCTGGTTATTAGACGGAAATCATCATTTAGAAGGCTTTTTTTTTTTTTGCTTATCTACATAGCTTCAATGAGGAAGGAGGAAATTAGACCATAAGTACTGTGACCATATAATTTATTATCCATCTAGAACACTTTGAGAATGAAAAAGAGGACTCTTAATAATTATGCAAAGAAAACTGGTGCAAACTGGGACCACCCAGGTAAATTGGGACATATGATTATGCTATCTATAACTAAAACACCTTCACAGATTTACACATTGATGTTCAAGATTTCCCTTTTCTTTGCCTTTATTCTAGATCATTTTTTATAGAAGATGTTCTGTAAATAGTTGATGTTCAAAGAGTATACCCTAGAAAGCAGGAGAGCCACTTCACTTCTCTCATCCCTAGAAAATTGGATCTTAACATATAATTACAACATTCCTAAATCCTGGTCAACTGCACAATCAATTTTCTTGAGCCTATGTAACTATCTCACACTTTTCTTGAGCCTATGTAACTATCTCACAATTTTATTGAGCTTACGTAATCCCTGACACTGGATCAGCACTGTCCAGTAGAACTCTGCAATGATGGAATGTCATATATGTGCTCTGTCCTACATAGTAGTCACTAACCACATGAGTCATTGAGAAACTGAAACATGGCCAGAGCAACTGAGATACTATATTTTAAATTTTGTTTAATTTTTCTTAATTTTAAAGTAAGTTTAAATAGCTACATGTGGTTAGCAACTAACATAGTTAACATCTCTAGATCACTGGAAGTAAAAAGAGGCACCAGTTGATATGGCTTGGCTGTGTCCTCACCCAAATCTCATCTTGAATTACCATGTTTTGTGGGAGGGACCCAGTAGGAGGTAATTGAATTATGGGGCAGGTCTTTACCATGCTGTTCTCAGGATAGTGAATAAGTCTCATGAGATCTCATGGTTTTAAAAAGAGGAGTTTCCTTGCACAGGCTTTCTTCTCTTGTCTGCTGCTATGTGAGATGTCCCTTTCACCTTCTGCCATGATTGTGAGGCCTCCCCAGCCACAAGGAACTGTAAGTCCATTAAACCTCTTTCTCTTGTAAATTGCCCAGTCTTGGGTATGTCTTTATCAGCAGTGTGAAAACAGACTAATACAGTAAATTGGTATTGGTAGAGTGGGGTGCTGCTGTAGATACTCAAAAATGTGGAAGCAACTTTGGAACTGGGTAATAGGCAGAGGTTGGAATAGTTTGGAGGGCTTAGAAGAAGACAGAAAAATGTGGGAAAGTTTGGAACTTCCTAGAGACTTGTTGAATGATTTTGCCTGCTTCAAATGCTGATAGCGATACGGACAATAAAGTCCAGGCTAAGGTGGTCTCAGACAGAAATAAGGAACTTGTTGGGAACTGGAGCAAAGGTGACTCTTGTTATATTTTAGCAAAGAGACTGGTGGCATTTTGCCTCCGCACTAGAGATTTGTGGAACTTTGAACCTGAGAGAGATGATTTAGGGTATCTGGCAGCAGAAATTTCTAAGCAGCAAAGCATTCAAGAGGCGAGTTGAGTACTGCTAAAGGCATTCAGTTTTAAAAGGGAAACAGAGCATAAAAGTTTGGAAAATTTGCAGCCTGACAATGTGATAGAAAAGAAAATCCCATTTCTAAGGAGATATCTAAGCAAGCTGCAGAAATTTGCATAAGTAATAAGGAGCTGAATGTTAATCCCCAAGAAATGGGGAAAATGTCTCCAAGTCATGTCAGAGGTCTTCACGGCAGCCCATTTCATTACAGGCCCGGTGGTCTAGGAGGAAAAAGTGGTTTCACGGGCTGGGCCCAGGGTCCCTGTGCTGTATGCACCCTAGGGACTTGATGCACTGTGTCTCAGCCACTCCAGCCATGGCTGAAAGGGGCCAACACAGAGCTCAGGCCATGGCTTCAGAGTGTGCAAGCCTCAAGACTTGGCAGCTTCCATGTGGTGTTGAGCCTGACAGTGCATAGAAGCCAAGAATTGGGGTTCGGGAACCTCAGCCTAGATTTCAGAGGAGGTATTGAAGTGCCTGGATGTCCAGGCAGAAGTTTGCTGCAGGGGTGGGGCTCTCATGGAGAACCTCTGCTAGGGCAGTGTCAAAGGGAAATGTGAGGTCACAGCCCCCACACAGAGTCCCTACTGGAGCACCAACTATGGAGCTGTGAGAAGAGGGCCACAGTCCTCCAGACCCCAGAATGGTAGATCCACTGACAGCTTGCATTGTGTGCCTGGAAAAGCTGCAGACACTCAATACCAGCCCGTGAAAGCAGCCAGGAGAGAGGTCGTACCCTGCAAAGCCACAGAGGCAGAGCTGTCCAAGACCATGGGAACCCACCTCTTACATCAGCATGACCTGGATGAGGGACATGGAGTCAAAAGAGGTCATTCTGGAGCTTTGAGATTTGAATGCCCCACTGGATTTCAGACTTGTGTGGGGCCTGTAGCTCCTTTGTTTTGGCCAGTTTCTCCCATTTGGAATGGCTGTATTTACCCAATGCCTGTTGTACCCCCATTATATCTAAGAAGTAACTAGCTTGCTTTTAATTTTACAGGCTCATAGGTGGAAGGGACTTGCCTTGTCTCAGATGAGACTGAATTGTGAACTTCTGAGTTAATGCTGAAATGAGTTAAGACACTGGGGAACTGTTGGGAAGGCATGATTGGTTTTGAAATGTGAGAACATGAGATTTGGGAGGGGCCAGGGTGGATTGATATGGTTTGGCTATGATCCCACCCAAATCTCATCTTGAATTCCCATGTGTTGTGGGAGGGACCTAGTGGGGGGTAATTGAATCATGGGGGCAGGTCTTTCCTATGCTGTTCTTGGGATAATGATAAGTCTAATGAGATCTGATGGTTTTAAAATGGGGAGTTTCCCTGCATAAGCTTTCTTCTCTTGTCTGCCGCCACGTGAGACATGCCTTTCACCTTCTGTCATGATTGTGAGGCCTCCCCAGCCATGTGGAACTGTAAGTCCATTAAACCTCTTTTGTAAATTGCCCAGTCTCGGGTATGTCTTTATCAGCAGCATGAAAACAGACTAATACACCGGTGAATGTCACCAAGATAAAACCAGAAAATCTTTCATTTATTTTTTGTTCCATTTAGATGTACACAGAGCTGGGATCCTAGTAGGCCAGAGTCTCAGCCTTTACCTTTGTTTGACTCCACCTCAAGGATCAATTTCCTCTCTCTCTCTTTTTTTTTTTTATACTTTAAGTTCTAAGGTACATGTGCACAATGTGCAGGTTTGTTACATATGTGTACATGTGCTATGTTGGTGTGCTGCACCCATCAACTCGTCAGCACCCATCAACTTCTCATTTACATCAGTTATAACTCCGAATGCCATCCCTCCCCCCTCCCCCCTCCCCATAATAGGCCCCGGTGTGTGATGTTCCCCTTCCCATGTCCAGGTGATCTCATTGTTCAATTCTCACCTAGGAGTGAGACCATGCAGTGTTTGGTTTTCTGTTCTTGTGAAAGTTTGCTGAGAATGATGGTTTCCAGCTGCACCCATGTCCCTACAAAGGACACAAACTCATCTTTTTTTATGGCTGCATAGTATTCCATGGTGTATATGTGCCACATTTTCTTAATCCAGTCTGTCACTGATGGACATTTGGGTTGATTCCAAGTCTTTGCTATTGTGAATAGTGCCACAATAAACATACGTGTGCATATGTCTTTATAGCAGCATGATTTATAATCCTTTGGGTATATCCCCTGTAATGTGATGGCTGGGTCAAATGGTATTTCTAGTTCTAGATCCTTGAGGAATCGCCATACTGTTTTCCACAATGGTTGAACTAGTTTACAATCCCACCAACAGTGTAAAAGTGTTCCTATATCTCCACATCCTCTCCAGCACCTGTTGTTTCCTGACTTTTTAATGATTGCCATTCTAACTGGTGTGAGATGGTATCTCATTGTGGTTTTGATTTGCATTTCTCTGATGGCCAGTGATGATGAGCATTTTTTCATGTGTCTGTTGGCTGTATGAATGTCTTCTTTTGAGAAATGTCTGTTCATATCCTTTGCCCACTTTTTGATGGGGTTGTTTGTTTTTTTCTTATAAATTTATGTGAGCTCTTTGTAGGTTCTGGATATTAGCCCTTTGTCAGATGAGTAGATTGCAAAATTTTTCTCCCATTCTGCAGGTTGCCTGTCCACTCTGATGGTAGTTTCTTTTGCTGTGCAAAAGCTCTTTAGTTTAATTATATCCCATTTGTCAATTTTGGCTTTTGTTGCCATTGCTTTTGGTGTTTTAGACATGAAGTCCTTGCCCATGCCTATGTCCTGAATGGTATTACCTAGGTTTTCTTCTAGGGTTTTTATGGTATTAGGTCTAAGATTTAAGTCTCTAATCCATCTTGAATTAATTTTCATATAAGGAGTAAGGAAAGGATCCAGTTTCAGCTTTCTGCTTATGGCTAGCCAATTTCCCCAGTACCATTTATTAAATAGGGAATCCTTTCCCCATTTCTTGTTTTTCTCAGGTTTGTCAAAGATCAGATGGCTGTAGATGTGTGGCATTATTTGTGAGGGCTCTGTTATGTTCCATTGGTCTACATCTCTGTTTTGGTACCAGTACCATGCTGTTTTGGTTACTGTAGTCTTGTAGCATAGTTTGAAGTCAGGTAACATGATGCCTCCAGCTTTGTTCTTTGACTTAGGATTGTCTTAGCAATGTGGGCTCTTTTTTGGTTCCATATGAACTTTAAAGTAGTTTTTTCCAATTCTGTGAAGAAAGTCATTGGTAGTTTGATGGGGATGGCATTGAATCTATAAATTACCTTGGGCAGTATGGCCATTTTCATGATATTGATTCTTCCTATCCATGAGCATGGTATGTTCTTCCATTTGTTTGTGTCCTCTTTTATTTCACTGAGCAGTGGTTTGTAGTTCTCCTTGAAGAGGTCCTTTACATCCCTTGTAAGGTGGATTCCTAGGTATTTTATTCTCTTTGAAGCAATTGTGAATGGAAGTTAATTCATGATTTGGCTCTCTGTTTGCCTGTTACTGGTGTATAAGAATGCTTGTGATTTTTGCACATTGATTTTGTATCCTGAGACTTTGCTGAAGTTGCTTATCAGCTTAAGGAGATTTTGGGCTGAGACAATGGGGTTTTCTAAATATACAATCATGTCATCTGCAAACAGGGACAATTTGACTTCTTCTTTTCCTAACTGAATACCCTTTATTTCTTTCTCCTGCCTGATTGCCCTAGCCAGACCTTCCAACACTATGTTGAATAGGAGTGGTGAGAGAGGGTATCCCTGTCTTGTGCCAGTTTTCAAAGGGAATGCTTCCAGTTTTTGCCCATTCAGTATGATATTGGCTGTGGGTTTGTCATAAATAGCTCTTATTATTTTGAGATATGTTCCATCAATACCAAATTTATTGAGAGTTTTTATCATGAAAGGCTGTTGAATTTTGTCAAAGGCCTTTTCTGCATCTATTGAGATAATCATGTGGTTTTTGTCTTTGGTTCTGTTTATATGCTGGATTACGTTTATTGATTTGTGTATGTTGAACCAGCCTTGCATCCCAGGGATGAAGCCCACTTGATCATGGTGGATAAGTTTTTTGATGTGCTGCTGGATTCGGTTTGCCAGTATTTTATTGAGGATTTTTGCATCGATGTTCATCAGGGATATTGGTCTAAAATTCTCCGTTTTTGTTGTGTCTCTGCCAGGTTTTGGTATCAGGATGATGTTGGCCTCATAAAATGAATTAGGGAGGATTCCCTCTTTTTCTATTGATTGGAATAGTTTCAGAAGGAATGGTACCAGCTCCTCCTTGTACCTCTGGTAGAATTCGGCTGTGAATCCATCTGGTCCTGGACTTTTTTTGGTTGGTAGGCTATTAATTATTGCCTCAATTTCAGAGCCTGCTATTGGTCTATTCAGGGTTTCAACTTCTTCCTGGTTTAGTGTTGGGAGAGTGTAAGTGTCCAGGAATTTATCCATTTCTTCTAGGTTTTCTAGTTTATTTGCATAGAGGTGTTTAGAGTATTCTCTGATGGTAGTTTGTATTTCTGTGGGGTCAGTGGTGATATCCCCTTTATCATTTTTTATTGTGTCTACTTGATTCTTCTCTCTTTTCTTCTTTATTGGTCTTGCTGGCAGTCTATCAATTTTGTTGATCTTTTCAAAACACCAGCTCCTGTATTCATTGATTTTTTTGGAGGGTTTTTTGTGTCTGTATCTCCTTCAGTTCTGCTCTAATCTTAGTTATTTCTTGCCTTCTGCTAGTTTTTGAATGTGTTTGCTCTTGATTCTCTAACTCTTTTAATTGTGATGTTAGGGTGTCAATTTTAGATCTTTCCAGCTTTCTTTTGTGGGCATTTAGTGCTATAAATTTCCCTCTACACACTGCTTTAAATGTGTCCCAGTGATTCTGGTATGTTGTGTCTTTATTCTCATTAGTTTCAAAGAACATCTTTATTTCTTCCTTCATTTCGTTATGTATCTAGTAGTCATTCAGGAGCAGGTTGTTCAGTTTCCATGTAGTTGAGTGGTTTTGATTGAGTTTCTTAGTCCTGAGTTCTAGTTTGATTACACTGTGGTCTGAGAGACCATTTGTTATAATTTCTGTTCTTTTACATTTGCTGAGGAGTGCTTTACTTCCAACTATGTGGTCAATTTTGGAATAAGTGTGACGAGGAGCTGAGAAGAATGTATATTCTGTTGATTTGGGGTGGAGAGTTCTGTAGATGTCTATTAGGTCCACTTGATGCAGAGTTGACTTCAATTCCTGGATATCCTTGTTAACTTTCTGTCTCGTTGATCTGTCTAATGTTGACAGTGGGGTGTTGAAGTCTCCCATTATTATTGTATGGGAGTCTAAATCTCTTTGTAAGTCTCTAAGGACTTGCTTTATGAATCCGGGTGCTCCTGTATTCAGTGCATATATATTTAGGATAGTTAGCTCTTCCTGTTGAATTGATCCCTTTACCATTATGTAATGGCCTGCTTTGTCTCTTTTGATCTTTGTTGGTTTAAAGTCTGTTTTATCAGAGACTACGATTGCAACCCCTGCTTTTTTTTTGTTCTCCATTTGCTTGGTAGATCTTCCTCCACCCTTTATTTTGAGCCTATGTGTGTCTCTGCACGTGAGATGGATCTCCTGAATACAGCAAACTGATGGGTCTTGACTCTTTATCCAATTTGCCAGTCTGTGTCTTTTAATTGGACCATTTAGTTAATATTGTTATGTGTGAACTTGATCCTGTCATTATGATATTAGCTGGTTATTTTGCTCGTTAGTTGATGCAGTTTCTTTCTAGCATCGATGGTCTTTACATTTTGGCATGTTTTTGCAATGGCTGGTACCGGTTGTTCCTTTCCATGTTTAGTGCTTCCTTCAGGGTCTCTTGTAGGGCAGGCCTGGTGGTGACAAAATCTCTAAGCATTTGCTTATCTCTAAAGGATTTTATTTCTCCTTCACTTATGAAACTTAGTTTGGCTGGATATGAAATTTTGGGTTGAAAATTCTTTTCTTTAAGAATGTTGAATATTGGCCCCCACTGTCTTCTGGCTTGGAGAGTTTTTGCCAAGAGATCTGCTGTTAGTCTGATGGGCTTCCCTTTGTGGGTAACCCGACCTTTCTCTCTGGCTGTCCTTAACATTTTTTCCTTCATTTCAACTTTGGTGAATCTGACAATTATGTGTCTTGGAGTTGCTCTTCTCAGAGAGTGTCTTTGTGGCGTTCTCTGTATTTCCTGAATTTGAATGTTGGCCTGCCTTACTAGGTTGGGGAAGTTCTCCTGGATGATATCCTGAAGAGTGTTTTCCAACTTGGTTCTATTTTCCCCCCTCACTTTCAGGTACACCAGTCAGAAGTAGATTTGGTCTTTTCACATAATCCCATATTTCTTGGAGGCTTTGTTCATTTCTTTTTCCTCTTTTTTCTCTAGACTTCTCTTCTCACTTCATTTCATTCATTTGATCTTCAGTCATTGATACTCTTTCTTCCAGTTGATCGAGTCAGTTACTGAAGCTTGTGCATTTGTCACATATTTCTCGTGTCATGGTTTTTATCTCTGTCAGTTCCTTTATGGCCTTCTCTGCATTGATTATCCTAGTTATCCATTCTTCCATTCTTTTTTCAAGATTTTTAGTTTCTTTGAGTTGGTTACTTAGTTCCTCCTTTAGCTCTGAGAAGTTTGATCGACTGAAGCCTTCTTCTCTCAACTCATCAAAGTCATTCTCCATCCAGCTTTGATCTGTTGCTGGCGATGAGCTGCATTCCTTTGGAGGCGGAGATGCACTCTGATTTTTTGAATTTCCAGCTTTTCTGCCCTGCTTTTTTCCCATCTTTGTGGTTTTATCTGCCTTTGGTCTTTGATGACGGTGACAAACTGATGGGGTGTTGGCGTGGGTGTCCTTTCTGTTTGTCAGTTTTCCTTCTAACAGTCAGGATCCTCAGCTGTAGGTCTGTTGGAGATTGCTTGAGGTCCACTCCAGACCCTGTTTGCCTGGATATCAGCAGCGGAGGCTGCGGAAGATAGAATATTGCTGAACAGTGAGTGTTGCTGTCTGATTTTTGCTCTGGGAAGCTTCGTCTCAGGGGTGTACCCTGCCGTGTGAGGTGTGAGGTGTTGGTCTGCACCTAGTGGGGGATGTCTCCCAGTTAGGCTACTCAGGGGTCAGGGACCCACTTGAGCAGGCAGTCTGTCCGTTCTCAGATCTCAACCTCCATGCTGGGAGATCCACTGCTCTCTTCAAAGCTGTCAGACAGGGTCATTTACCTCTGCCGAGGTTTCTGCTGCTTTTCGTTTTGCTATGTCCTGTCCCCAGAGATGGAGTCTACAGAGACAGGCAGGCCCCCTTGAGCTGTGTTGGCCTCCACCCAATTCAAGCTTCCAGGTGGCTTTGTTTACCTACTTAAGCCTCAGCAATGGTGGGCACCCCTTCCCCAGCCTCGCTGCTCCCTTGCAGTTAGATCTCAGACTGCTGTGCTAGCAAGGAGGGAGGCTCCGTGGGTGTGGGACCCTCCCCTACAGGTGTGGGATATAATCTCCTGGTGTGCTGTTTGCTAAGACCCTTGGTAAAGCACAGTATTAGGGTGGGAGTTACCCAATTTTCCAGGTGTTGTGTGTCTCAGTTTCCCTTGGCTAGGAAAAGGGATTCCCTTCTCCCTTGCGCTTCCCAGGTGAGGCGATGGCTTGCCCTGCTTCAGCTCTTGCTGGTCGGGCTGCACCAGCTGACCAGCACCGATTGTCTGGCACTCCCCAGTGAGATGAACCCGATACCTCAGTTGAAAATGCAGAAATCACCCGTTCTCTGTGTTGCTCGTGCTGGGAGCTGGAGGCTGGAGCTGCTCCTATTCAGCCATCTTGCTCCGGGATCACTCAATTTCATCTCTATTAAATATAGAGAAAGGAAAGAACATAAAATATATATCAAATCAACAGCATTTGATTCAAGCAGAACATTGATATGTTAATCCATTTTACTTGAAACACCATAGTAAGTATTTATACTAGTGGGAATAGTAATGAACATAATCACAGGACTTTGTTCCATGGTGTACAATGCATTAAAGAAATCCACAGCCTGCCCAACATGGCAAAACTCCATCTCTACTAAAAATACAAAAATAAGGCAGGCATAGTGGTATACACTTGTATTCCCAGCTACTCAAGAGGCTTAGGCAGGAGGATCACTTAAAAACCCAAGAAGCAGAGGTTGCAGTAAGCTGAGATCATGCCACTGCACACAAGCATGGGTGACAGAGTGAGACTCCATCTCAAAAAAATAAAATAATAATAATTCAAAATTTTTAAAGAAAGTCCTACTTCTGCCAGAGCCTTTGTTAAAGGGATATTAAGGCCCCAAAGCTCTATCTTCAGCATTTTGTATTCCTATTATTACAAAAAGCATAAGGCCCAAAGCAATTGATATTAGATCTCCTTATCTCATCAAATATTTCCTTTGTTCTGCCTTCTCATTAAACTATTTGTAATTATTCTATGGCTCTTATTACTTTCTGTTTTGTATTAGCTGTGTAACTAATACAAAAGAGCAAAAAGTGGACACTGTGGTAGACAGCTATAATTTTACTTCTCCTACTAAAGAGTAAGTACTATAAGGACAAGTACAGTTCATATACCTGTACTATATTTCGTACAACACCAGGCACAGTTCTTTACACATGGTAGGTGCTCAAGAAATGTTTGCTAGTTTATTTGGAAACATTTTGTATTAGTACCTCACATTGTGTTAAGAATTAAGTTTCTGGAACCTGAAATGAGATAAAATATAAATTCTTAGGCAACAATGTAAATTCTTTCTTTTTTTTTTTTTTTTTGAGACGGAGTCTCGCTCTGTCGCCCAGGCTGGAATGCAGTGGCCGGATCTCAGATCACTGCAAGCTTCGCCTCCCGGGTTTACGCCATTCTCCTGCCTCAGCCTCCCGAGTAGCTGGGACTACAGGTGCCCACCACCTCGCCCGGTTAGTTTTTTGTGTTTTTTTAGTAGAGATGGGGTTTCACCGTGTTAGCCAGGATGGTCTCGATCTCCTGACCTCGTGATCCGCCAGTCTCGGCCTCCCAAAGTGCTGGGATTACAGGCTTGAGCCACCACGCCCGGCCCAACAATGTAAATTCTTATGCAGACAGAGTAACTGAATATAAATTTGAGGGTGTGGTAAGACTGATTTTTTTTCTCTCAGGATTGCAAGCTGATATAATTATATTGGAAAGCAATATAAAAATTTGTATCAAAAGGCTTGGCTGTAATAATTTTGTATTTGAGACTCCATTCCAATTATTTTTAGACTACTATATTGAGGTATGAATTGACATACAAAAAGTTGTGTATATTTAACACATACAACTTGATGAGTTTGGAGAGAAGTATACACCTGTGGAATCATCACCACAATCAATGTCATAAACATATCATCTGCAAAAGTTTCCTTCTACCCTCTTTATCATTATTACTTGTACGTGTGTGATAAGATCACTTAACATAATATCTACCCTCTTAGCAAGTTTTAAAGTATGCAATCCAGTATTGTTAACTGTAGGCACTATGCTGTACTGCAAATCTCTAGGGCTTATCTTGTATATTTATCCTGTACTTACATTTCCACCAACCAGTGTACCTGAAACTTTGTACCCTTGACTAATATACTTCCCCATGACCCCCAGCCCTTGGGAATTACCATTCTACCATATGCTTCTATGAGTTTGACTATTTTAGATTTCTCATATGAGTGGTACCATGCAGTATTTGTCCTTCTGCGTCTGGCTTATTTCAATTAGCATAATGTTCTCCAGGTTCATCTATGTTGATGAAAATGACAGCATTTCCTTCTTTTTAAAGGCAGAATAATATGACATTGCTTGTATATGCCACATTTTATGTATCCTTTGATCAGTCGACGGACATTTTGGTTGCTTTCATGTCTTGGCTCTTGTGAATAATGCTGAAATGAATGTGGCACTGCAGATTAAGATCTTGATTTTAATTCCTTTGGATATATATTCAGATGTGAGCTTGTTGGTTCATCGATAGTTCTACTTTGAATTTTTAAAGAAACCTCCATACTGATTTCCACAGTGGCCATTTCAATTTACATTCCCACCAACAGTGTACAAGGGATCCCTTTTCTCCACATCATTGCCAACACTTGTTATCTTTTAGTTTTGTTTTAAAAATAGCCATCCTAGTAGGAAAAAAGTGATATCTCATTGTGGTTTTGATTTTTGGTTCCCTGATGATCAGTAATGGTGAGCATCTTTTCATGTACCTGTTAGCTATTTGTGTGTCTTCTTTGGAAAAATGTCTATTCAGTTCCTTTGTCCATTTTTAAATTGCGTTGTGTTTTTGCTATTAAGCTATAGGAGTTTCTTATGTAGTGCGGATATTAACCATTTATCAGATATATAGTTTGCAAATATTTTCTTCCAATCCATCCATAGGCTGTATTTTCATTTTGTTGTTTCTTTTGCTGTGCATAAGCTTTTTCATTTGGTCCTACTTGTTTAATTTTGCTTTTATTACCTGTTTCTTTGGTATCAAGTCCAAGTAATCATTGCTAAGACAAATCTCATGAAGGTTTTAGCCCAGTGTTTTCTTTTTCTTTTTCCCCAATGTTTTTAAAGTTTCGGGTCTTGTATTTAAGTCTTCAATTCATTTTGAGTTGATTTTTGTGTATGATGTAAGGTAAGTATCCACCAATGAAATAATTTAAATACTAGGAAATATATGTACAGGATGTTCATCTCTGCCTCATTTATGGCAGTGAAAAACTGGAAACAACTTAAACATTCAACAAGAATGATTAATAAATCACTGACCAACTAGAAATAGACTATTATACAACTATTTTAGAAAAGGTTTTATTTAAGAATGTTCACAATATAATATTAAGTTAAAAAAATGAGAGAAAAAAGTTGGGAGGAAATACAACAAGAAATACTGAGTGGTTACTTTTGATAGTACAATTAGGATTGATTTTTCTCCCTCAGCTTTTCTCTTTTTATTTTTCAAATTTGCTTAATGTCAATAATATGAAGCCCACATTAGTATGTAATATGTGATTTTGACACTAATTGATTCCTCTATTTAGACGTAATTCTAACTAGCAGAGACTTAGGACAAAAATCAAACTTTTAGACAGCTAAGACACCTACACTAAAACATGTTTTGTTTTTCTTTTTTTTTTTTTTTTTTTTTTTTTTTTTTTT
>NC_045434.1:64135729-64147902 GCF_002776525.5 Piliocolobus tephrosceles
TTTTTTTTTTTTTTTTTTTTTTTTTTTTTTTTTTTTTTTTTTGAGACAGAGTCTCACTCTGTCTCCCAGGCTGGAGTGCAGTGGCGCAATCTCGGCTCACTACAAGCTCCGCCTCCCGGGTTCACGCCATTCTCCTGACTCAACCTACCTATTGCTGGTACTACAGGCGTTCGCCACCACGCCCGGCTAATTTTTTGTATTTTTAGTAGAGACGGGGTTTCACTGTGTTAGCCAGAATGGGGTCTCAATCTGCTGACCTCATGATCCGGCTGCCTCGGTCTCCCAAAGTGCTGGGATTACAGGCATGAGCCACCGCACCCGACTGTTTTTCTTTTTGGTAGGGGGCATGGGAAGTAGCTGGCTTGCCACATGCCGATCCAACATCCTGATTTTCATCAAAAGGCTGAATAGTCAAGATTTTTGTGGCTGGAGAAATGAGAATTGGTCAGGGATGAGTTCCAAACAAAATTATTAAAAATATTCACACAAAAATGTATCTTAATGTTTATACGATTAATTTTTAAATTGATTTTGTAAAAGAATAAATATTAGCTCTCTTAGGAAAACTATAGTCAATGCAATAGGATTTACTTATAGCCTATAAATATGGCTATATTTATATCATTATGTGAAAAATACTCCAGCATAAGTCATATATCTTCAGACCTCTCTCTGACAAAACTTTGATTGCTTTTCTGTCCAACAGATTTAAAAAGTGGTCAGTATTTGTGTAGGACATAGGTGAAAAGAAAAAGAAAGTAGCGAGTGGAGAAAGGGAAGTTTGGGAAAGTCCAGATATAGGTGATGTTGTAGCTCTCTGTAGCTTTGGGAATCAGAATTGGTGTGAGTGCCAAGTTCACTACGCATAGCTTTGCACATAGTAGACAACTGATAAGTATTAAATGAATCATAAGCATAGGAGGTTCATAGTTCACCTATTCAGAATATAATCTGTAGAGTTTTTGTTCAGATGGATTCTACCTTTTCTAAAAAGGGGCAATTGAAAGAGTAACCACTAAAAAGGAGTTAAATATTGTAGAAAAAGCTGAGAAAGGTATAAACACAGTCTTTTCCTGGAGGATTTGCCATTTAAAACCACAACTGTTTTTAATGCCAAGTATCCTGGGTGGCCAGTGCCTAGTGAAAGTGTAGAAACTACAGAGAGCAGGATTCGAGTGCTCCCTGAGGGCGTGGCTTGTAGCTTTCCACTCATTATGGAATCAAGCCTGGAGAGCCAGTTTCCTGTTGGAGCTCGTTGGTACTGCTCGCCAGAGAGGGACAGAAGAGGTAAGAGGATCTGAAGAATATAAAATGGAAGATACATGAATGGTGATAAAATTTAAGGGATTTAGTAATTTACAAATCCATGCCTTATTTGGATATGAAGAAAAAAGCTAAAGAACATAATTTAGGCCAGTAACTAGGCTAAAGAAAGGAGTAGAAGATAAGATTGAATGAAATTTCCTGTGCAGTTCCCTGGGACTATGAGATATAGGGTAGTTTTCCAGTTCTCTCACAGTTGGTTTTAATAATATCAAAAGGCTCTCTCTTTCTTTGCTTTCTCCTGATTTTTCCTGCACTCATCTCCTAGGTCCCTCGGGGAAATGCAATAGTTATTATAGTCATGTCTAACATTTCAAAATCATTTTAACTTAATCAAGCATGTTTGCACGGAAAAGTAAAGGCTTTGGTGCCAGAGAAATATGAGTCTGGTCCCTACTCCACTACTTCCCAATTGTGTGTTCTTGGGCAGCTCCTCAACCTCTCTGGCCCTCAGCTTCCTTAGGTGGATCAATGCTATCAACTTCTAAGGATTGTTATACACAGTAGCCTAGTACCTGGTGTGTAGTAACCACATAGTCAAGTTCAGTTGCTACCAAATTCTCTACAGATGTATGTTTTGTGCTCTTTATTTTCAACTTAGTACAGGTCCTTGCCTTCAAAATCAAGGTAAAACCAAAAGGTATGCAAATGCAGTGTAACAAACAAGCCTAGACAATTAAAAAACAAAACAAAAAACCTGAAACAATAGGACTAACATTGAATAGCAAAGCAATTCAGTGAAGAAAGAGGTTATGAGAGTGAGACACTCTCAAACCTCCTCTTTCTTTTTATGTTGAGTTCTGGGATACATGTGCAGGATGTGCAGGTTTGTTACATAGGTAAACGTGTGCCATGGTGGTTTGCTGCACCTATCAACCCATCCCCTAGGTATTATGCCCAGCATGCATTAGCTCTTTTTCCTGATGCTCTCTCCCCATTGCCGCTCCTGCCCCCAAGCACCAGTGTGTGTTATTCCTCTCCCTGTGTCCATGTATTCTCATTGTTCAGCTCCCACTTATAAGTGAGCACATGCGGTCAAACTTCCTGTTTCATTTGGACCTCACTACAATTCTGTAATAGAGGCAGGGGAAGTGATCAAGGCATTCAACGAACTGGAAAAAGCAAAGCACAGATGGGTTTCAGCTCCATTACAGCTGCTATAAAATGAACTGATAGGATTAAGAAAATGTTAACGTTTCTTTTAAGGCTGCAATTCTATTATTCTTTGGCTTTCCTAAAGTAAGCCTACTAGTTAATGTGAGATCTGATACCAGAACTCACGTTTCTTGATTCTCAGCTCAGGACTTTGTGCTAGACTGGGAAGTGTTGGGACATAAGAGAACCTCAAAATGAAAATCCCAGCTGGACAGAAATGCCCTCCTTCCTTTTCTACTGGCAGCGTTTTAATACAAGCTTCAAATGTTAATAGAACAGCTTTGGCAATGTTTGCTCAAACATGCTCAGGCCTGAATAATGATTTCCGTCTTCACAAGTAAGTACTTTCATTGTTGAAACTGCACCCAGTTCCTGCATAATTACTGCTGCTTGATCAGTTGAAACTCTTCCATACTTAAGCCTTTCCTCGTGCCAGAAAAACCACAGCTTTCCACCTCTTAAACTTACTTCATTTCTTTTGGAAACATGCTTTCCAAGATAAATATTTACTCTCAGCGTTCCACTCTTCTTTCAAAAGACAAAATAGACACCTTAGCCGAAGAGCAAATGACACATGTAGAATACTAACCATGGAAGCCACATATTTCTATTTGTGGGCACATAAGTGCATATATGCCTCTAGTGTGCTTTATGGTTGACTTCTTTAGACTCTAATTTGATCTGAAGTCCAAAGTGGCCTCAGCTCCCTGAAGACACTGGGGCCTTATTTTGTTCCAAGAGACAATGCCATGGCAATGTGGTGTTTGCCTGGTTACAATGACTTCCACAGAGGCCACATATTCCTGGCAAGATGTTAGCAGGTGCTGAATTTGAAATAACTATAGCATCTCTACAATTTGATTCTGCATGCTTTTATTCTATGAATCTGGTTATATATAGTAAATCCCTATTATGTGAATAAGAGGGAACTATATTTGACTGTTTAGAATGTTAGATAAATTACATTTGCAATAACAGGTTGCTTTTATATGTGCCCAGTCATCTTTTTAACTCATTTCCTGTTTAGAAAAAAAACACTGTATCTTGCTGCTGTGCTCATTTAATTTCACATAAACATGCTCTTTGAGGCTGAAGCAAATCTGACTGATTTTCAGTATGAAAATAAAATATAAAAACTGTTCATGAAGTTATTTCTAAATAGAACTTGTCTCTAATCCTAATGCAACAGAAATGAATATGATGTTATAAAGATTAGAGACAAGAGTATTCTCAGGGCAAATGGGAAATGGGTTAAAAATCTACAACTTCATCATATTTATTAGATTATAAGAACCTTGATGTGTGGAACTTAATCTTATTGCTCTCATCTGGCACCTAGACTAGAAATTGGTACAGAAGAGCTACTACATTGATATGTGATTCACATAGGTGTTGAGAGTACTATGACATACAATAGCAGATTCTGTGCCATAGAAATACTAGAGGCCTCCAAGGTAGTGTTCGGGATTCAGGTTCCTTTACTTACAAACTTTGCAACCTGACCAAGTCATTAATTTCCTCCTCTCTAAAGTTGTGATATAATAACATCCTCAAAGTGTTATTGTGAAGAATTATTGTGAGGTTAAATGAAATTATGCATAGATGTGTCTAGCATAGTACTTGACGCATAATAGGGGCTCAATTTGTTAAATCTGAACTTGTTGAATTAAAAAGAACATAGTGAAGAATGGGCATGAGAAGTTTCATGAGGATGAAAGTGCAATTGAAAGAAGTAAAGGAGAATGTGATTTTGTAGTCTGCATGAAGGAGACTGGCAATATCTTGGAGGTAAATGAAGACTGAAAGAAAAAGAAAAGAAGAGGGCAACTTTGAGTCCCAATGAGGGGTTGCAGGAATTTTAAGAAGTCTAGGACTTTTCATGCTCAGGTAAACCAATTTCTGTAGGACAAATTAATAGACTAATACTTATGAAAGTATATGAATGCTATTTTGATTAATAAGCAGAATACATTTAGAAGTTCTGTGTTTCTGAATCTGTGTTAGCTTTTTGTCATTGTATACTTTTTAATCAAAGGGCGCTAAAAAGCAAAACTACTATTTTACAAGGATCCAGGTTTTGATGTTCAAAATGAGTTGTAATACTGGGTTGGAAACCACTAGTTTAGACTGATAACAATTAAGGGTCTGACTATAAAACCCAGTATAAGACCTGTCATGCTGGCCCAGGAAAATCCTTGGATCAAGTTATGAGAGTCAGTGTGCTTCCCAATAAATCCAATAATAATTTTATAATAACATGCACAAATTCTATGTTAACTTTACATATTTATATAGGACATTTAAAAATTCTCCCATATCAACAATGTGAAAATGGTGTCATATCAATTATTATAACACATAGCAAACACACACAGAGCCACATGTGGAACTGAGACCAAAAATAGTTTTTAAGACAGAGAAAAAATGGAAACTTCAGGCAAACTGTGGTCTAAGAGCCAAATAATTAGAAAATGGAGACATTGAAAAGTGCAGAATTCTGGAGAAAAAAAAAATCTCTCTTCAAAGCAGATGATTCTCTGTGTCTCTGTCTTACACAGACATAGTTCAGCTAGTTCCTCTGAGATAAAACATTGTTTGTTTATTTTGCACAGGTTCTAGTAGGTCACAGTGGGAGTTTCTGGTCTTATAGTTAGAGCAGACATTTGGGAGTCAAAAGCTATGGGCTCTATTATCATGTATAATGCTGTTACTGACACCCTTTTCTCCATTCCCTTAGTTTATCCATTAGTTAGATATGGAAAAGAATTGCTGCCTCTCAAAATGTTAAGCTTCTTTAACGATGTATTTGTATGCTACCAGGGAGGGAGTAGTGCTCATAAATTATAGGGGAATGTTAACATTAATTTGTTTCCTGTTGTTCAGCTATATATTAATTTACTATTAAGTGTAGGGTTGGGAGTAAATGTCAGGAATATAGCACTCTGCAAGGATGATTGATAGATAGCAGAATCCACAATTATTCTGCTAGTCATAGGTGGTCCAAGAACTTCAGGGCCAAGAATAAATGGACATTTGTAGGAGGGTCACTTGAACTCCAAAGGAACTACTAGATGGGAGGCTAAGGAAAAGGAGATGAAGTCAAGGAGATGAAGTCAAGGACTGGCTGCATTTGCCATAAGAAAATACAAAACATACCCAATACGTAACTTAGGCAAAGTCAGCATTGAGACTGTCTTCATTACGTCTTCTTTCTTCGTTGCCTCAAATGCTTATTGAAATCTTACTATCTCTCAAGCTTTGTGCTGGGTTTTAGATTACAAGACTGAATAAGACAGACATGACCTCCTTCCTCCTGGACCTGACAGTTGTTCCTTCAAATCACTCCCACACATTCATTGCCTGGGGACTGGAGACTGGATCCCATGGCCAGACCAAACCCCAAAGGTGGGTACTGGCGCGTCCTTAACTTGGGACAGATATTCACACTGCAAAGGTTTGAAGAAGCAGGAGCTCTCCAAAGGTAGGACTGATCTGTAGCTCTGTAAGACAAGGGACCAATGCTTTTAAATGGGATTTGCTCATGAGGGTACCTCTTGAGAATAAGTTGACTTTTTTCTTATTTTCTCGTGGACTATGGTTACCAGTATATTTAACCAAGTGTTTTTGTTATTGTTTTCATTTTATTTTCATTTTTAATTTCCCTCATACAATAGAGTATCTACCACCAACTCTTCAGAAAAATCTAATGCATCAGGATAGCTTTACCTGTTACCATTGCAAGGAATAAATGTATGAAATTAAAAAAAAAAAGTGTGGCCTGCCTCACATTCACTCCTCTGCTGAAACCCATGTAGGACTTTGAGGAGGCAGTACCCAGGTATTCTAGGAGGCAGCCAGCAGTAAGGGAGGCTTTTCCTTGATGGAGTTTGGAAAGAAGAGGAGACACAGGCAATGCATGAAAAACAACTTCCAGAAGTCTGAGAGGCAAAACTTTCCTTCTCCTAAAAGTCTAGGGAAATTAACCTTTAAGAGCATGTTTGTAAGGCAGATGCTCGCCTTACATCTGCTAATTAGAAGGGGAAATCTATGGAGGCTCAGTGAAAGGTGTATTGAGAGGAAGGGTGGAAACTTGAGAAAAGCAAAAAAAAGTGTGAAATAGATGAGGGGGAGGATGGGACAGAGGGTTGATGAAGAAACATATACTGTGTTCCAAGTTCAGTTAAGATGGTTTAGTGTCCATTTGGTTGTCTTATTTTCTCCAGCAGATTATCTGAAGATATAGAAATGGGCAACAGTAAGGTTCATCTAGCTCTGGTATTTTGCCAGGCAGGTACAACAGAAAAGCAAGATAGGAAAGATAAGGGCACTGTAAAGAAAGAGGAAGGGATGGGCCATAGAATGTCAATCAGGAGAGGAAGAAATGAAGACAGTCAGGAACTGAGAGGAAGATACAAAGTAAAGAATCTTTGAATTGGAAGATCTCAATGAGGAAAAAGAGTGATAGGTTGAAAGTCATTCGATTAAAAGTTATGCTGAGAGAGTCTGACGTTTGAAAAAATGTTTTTGGAGCTGGAGCATTTCCAGACAATGACATGTTCCAGGGTGTGTCTATGGGAATGACTGGCTGACGTGGAGGAGGTCCATGGAAGTGAGTAAGTCAAGGCAGTAAGTAATCTGAGTATCAAATAAGGATATGATGTCATCCTGAAAATGGGTGGATGTGGACAGACAGGAAGACTCTGAGGGTGTCAAAAGCAGGGTTGAAGAGAGGTCAGTACCCAACAGCAAGCAGAAGGTGTTGAACGGCAGTATTGCTCAGTGGAACAATTTCCACAAAAGCTGGGAGACTTTATATGAGAGGGAAGATGAGAAATAATCTGAAACTGACAGAGTGGTAAAAGCATAGAGTTTTCATTTACTAATAGAAACCACAGAATTGGTAAGGCTGGATTGGTATTTTTTAACCATTTCTTTTATTTTGAATGGAATTTAAATGGAATTTAAATTTTAAATGGAAAATCAACTGTAATCTGGTAAATGGCATGCAGTTTGTTACCTTGCTTGCATATTTTGTCTTATTTTCTGTCCCTTGAGTTTGTGTTAGTCTTAGGCTCTACGTCATTCTTCTCTGTGCCTGGTAGAATGGTTTGTTTGTACCGCCCTGCAATATATTTCATATTATGATGGCACATATTATGTACCATGCCCAGATCCTATGACTCACAATAGGAAAGATAAGAGACATGAATCATTCATTTATAGCTAAGTGACATGTTATTTTATTGTTTTATTTATTTTATTATAAGCCCATAAGATGATAGCTGTTATGTACATAATCCCTAGACCAAGACTGCTAATCAAAGGAAAGCGAACTAAACTAAATCTCTGTTCTTGGCAGCACCACTCATTGTCCATTCATTCACAGGTGTATTGACTCTTATATGTCTTGCACTGTATTATATATCTTATATGTCATGCACTGTATTAGTTGGTAGAGAGGTAATATGACCGTTCCTAATCTTTCTCCTTGAGAAGCCATGGTCTAGTGGCAAAAACAAATAATTACAGATCTTTGTTAAATGTTATAATAGAATATTGTTCAAGGTGTGTGGGAAGGTTACGGAAGACTTGCTGAAGCTGATAATAGTTAATCTGCATCCTGAAGTAAAATGAGTTAGGCGGATATGTAAAGAAATCACATCTTAGGTAAAGGGCAAAGCAGCTGAGGTGGAAGGGCTGGAGCCTAGACAATCAACGCATGTCACGTTCTGGAAGCAGCATGCAGACTGCCAGTTTGCACCCTCCACACACCATATCTGCTTATCCTGAAATTACACTGGACTTTGTGGATCCTTCGCATCAGAAAAGCCTTCACTAAGAAACACTGAAACATATTCGGATTTCAGCTGCTAAATTAAAACTACTGACATTTCTCAAAGAATCTGATTTGTCCATTAAGTACAAGCTGATATCATCACAGAAATTTTTTATCTTGGGAGCACCTTTTGGAAACTGAGATTCCAGTTACATATTTGAAATGGTGAAAACCTTCTTTGTCAAACAGCACTTCAATTAGAAGCAAAACCATTAGTGCTTTGTGCGCACATTGGGCACCTGTGATCCTTAAGGATTGGCTGTTCTTGAGAAAGAAAACTCCCTACGGGCTACCACACCCTACTACTTTATCCATGGGGAAGCAGCAGTATCAAATAGCCAGTGGTCCTAGTTCCTGGCACAAAGCAGAAGCATGATAAACATTAGTGATTAAACATATTAAACATAGAAAACATATAAAATTAGTGATTAAAAATTAGTCTAAATCTATGTCCTACCAGGTGAATTGTTATCTCCAGAAAACACTGGGTCTTGAATTCACTTTTTGTCAAGGAATTTTGTTAAGAAACATGAGTCAAATCTGAATATTTTTTAAAATATAAATTACAAGTTAATTGGCTTTGCAAAAGACAAATGTTGATGTACTTTGTTGCATTTTAGGTAGCATTTTGGTTAAGAAGAGCCCCCTCTTTAAGCCATTTAAGAGGAAAAAGAAGATTCACAGTTTGCCTTATTTGCTAGGTATTTCTATCCCGGGGCAAAGAAGATTTTTCAACATATACCTCTGTTCTCTGTTTTGACATATCCAGTTTTTTCAAAGTTCCTAGCCAGATGCTAAATTCATACTGGCTGATAAAGGAGTCTCTGTTCTTAAGATGATAATAGAGAGCATTTCATGAAATGGTTAAGCAGTAACACACATACATAGTATATGTGTATATACTTATATATATAGTGACTTCTATTGAAAAAATGATGTGACTATTCATATTTATTTCCACTCTTTCTCAAAATGCCACTAAAATGACAGTGTCATTTTAACTAAAATTAAAAATAATTTTTAAAGGCGTAAACACACAAAAAAACAAATGGCAGAGGAGATGCAGAAAGGTGTTTGAATTGTTACTGATTTAGTAGAACATAGAAAGCTAAAACCTTCCTGCCTGTAGCCAGTCTGTTTATGCTGCAGAACCCCAGAAAGGCTCAGAAATTGGAGGCACAAAGAACCTCTGGAAATGAGGAATTAAACTGAAAATAGGAGGATCAGTTGAAAGTCTATATGAAGTCAACAGACCTGAAGGACCCTTCTCATATGCAGAGCATTTAGGAGACTATTATCATGCTTTTACTTTGTTCCAGGAACTAGGACCATTGGCCATTTGATACCACTGCTTACCTTATGGATAAAGTAGTGGCGTGGGGTGTGGTGACCCATAGGGAGTTTTCTTTCTCGAGAGCAGCCAATCCTGAAGGATCACAGCTGCTCAATGTGTGTGCACAAAGCACTAATGGTTTTGCTTCTAATTGAAATGCCATCTGACAAAGAAGGTTTTTGCCGCCATTTCTCCTACCCAGAGAGGAGGCAGGGGGCATTAAATGGAAAAATCAAAACCAGAGTAGTTCTCAACGCTAGGAAAACTGACAGTGAAAGAAGAAGGGTAGGAAAGGCAAACATTGAATGGTGAGACCTGTAACTCCCTGGTGAGACTAAGATCCCAGAATGTTGGTAGCCAGGCTTAGACCTCTCTGTTCCACTCCAGGTGAGACTTCAGAGGATTTCTTTTTAGGGAAATGAATGAGTCTAAAAGAAAATACTTTCAGATGCTAACATATGGGGTTGTTTCCCACACTGTCAAGTTTCCAACCCAATAACCTTACACTGAACCCAACCAGGAAACACACAGTTTACAAGTAGCGTTTTGGAGTTTCATTGGTAAATACTGAAGGAAACGTCATTGGTCATAAGATGCTTGAGAGGCCTCCAACATGAAATACAGAGAACAAAACTAACAAACACAGACAAGAAGAAACTCGGAAGACAGACAATGCAAACAGAAGAAGAAAACAAACCACCATTAAAACAAAGTAAAATCCTGTATATTTAATATCATCACACATAAAAGAAGATACTATATATGTTAAATGAGTAAATAATTCTGGTTAAATATTCAGAGAATAAGTAAGAACTCATGGAAATTACAAATATTATAGCAATAATAAAAGTTCAACAGAAGCACTGGATAAAAGTTGAGAAATTTTAAGAAAATATAACAAGATGAGAAACAAAAATAGAAAAGATACAAGGTTTAGATAACTAATAGGAGCTCTGGGATTAACAGTCTGACTAATAAGAGTTCTAAAAAGAGAATACTGAAAAAAAATTATCAAAAGAATAATATTAGTTTCCAAAATTGGTAGACACAAATTTCTAGACTGAATGATCCAGCACAGTGAATGGAAACAGACTAACGCAAGGCACATTGTGATTAAAATTTCAGAGTTCAAAGTTTACAGAGACAAAACCATAACTTTCAATAGAATAAAAGTGGATCAATCATAAAGAATTAAGAATCAGAATGACATTAATATTCTGAAAGTAATTCTGAAATTAGATGTCAATGGAGAAATGCCTTCAAAATCCTAAGGAAAATGGTTTCAACTTAGATTTTAAGACCTAGACAAACTATCAATCAAGTTTATGGGCAGAATAAAGCCTTTTCAACATTTAAAAAATCTAAAAAAGAAAATTACCTCCCATGCCCCCCTTTTTTTTGCAGGAAAATATTGGAGAATACACACCTTCAAAATGAGGAGAAATACAAGAAAAGGAAGACAAGAATTCAAGAAGCCGGGCATCCAACAATAACTAAAGAGGCAGGGTAGTTCTCAGGATGATGTAACAGAAAGTCCGGATTGGTGAAAGACAATGAAGAACTACAAGAGGTTTGTACTCCGAAAAGAAGAAGGAAAAAAGTGGGATTCACAGTTTGTCTAAAGTTTTTTATCATGTTTCAAGGAAGTATATGGTTCTGTGCAAAGTCAGCAAAAGGTATATTAAAAAACATGAGAAAAAAACAAAATCAGGCAATTACCAACTAAAAGAAGTATAAGGAATTTGGTACAAAAGAGGAAATTAATAATGCACTACATGCTAACTTGTTAACAATTTTTACATAGTACCAATACGATAAATACAATGTTAATTTCAAACCACAATTAATTATGCTGGAAGGATGTGGGAAGTGGGAGTGTTAAGAGAGTTAAATTATAATCTTCATAACAGGAAGTCAACAGATAATACTTACTGAATATTTCTACTTTCTAGAGGGATGTTGGGTTGGGGAGCTACTGTTTCATTTCCTTAAAATACTATTTGGCTTTTTAAATTGCCTGTGCACAGGACTTCATGTCTAAAACACCAAAAGCAACGGCAGCAAAAGCCAAAATTGACAAATGGGATCTCATTAAACTAAAGAGCTTCTGCACAGCAAAAGAAACTACCATCAGAGTGAACAGGCAACCTACAGAATGGGAGAAAATTTTTGCAATCTACTCATCTGACAAAGGGCTAATTTCCAGAATCTACAAAGAACTCAAACAAATATACAAGAAAAAAACAAACAACCCCATCCAAAAGTGGGGAAAGGATAGGAACAGACATTTCTCAAAAGAAGACATTCATACAGCCAACAGACACATGAAAAAATGCTCATCATCACTGGCCATCAGAGAAATGCAAATCAAAACCACAATGAGATACCATCTCACACCAGTTAGAATGGCAATCATTAAAAAATCAGGAAACAATAGGTGTTGGAGAGGATGTGGAGAAATAGGAACACTTTTACACTGTTGGTGGGATTGTAAACTAGTTCAACCATTATGGAAAACAGTATGGC